>NW_019522595.1:260420-294761 GCF_002814215.2 Seriola lalandi dorsalis | reverse complement strand
TATATATGTATATATACAGTGTATATATATATATATATACAATTTAAAAAAATATAACAAAAAAAACAAAAAAATATTGATGAAGACATAGTAGAACAGCTCAGCGAGATGTATAAAAACAAAACATACATCATACAAATAAAGAACAAAAGAATTATATATCTGTTAAAACAAGCATATTTGAAAGCATTAAGATTCAGTTTTTCCTGCAGTGCCTCAAGGGAAACATGCTGTGTATTTTTAAAGTTCAGAACTGACTATTGATCAGAATAAACAAGCTATTTTAAAACCTGTGATGGGCATTTGTCATTATTTTTCATAATTTATAGACTAAAATTATTTCTCAATTGAAAGTTTGATCAATAGGATAATCAATAATGAAATATGAGTGCTAGTTGCAGCCCTCCTCTTTGTTTCCCGCTGAGTGGCTGCTTGGTTTACCTTGGTTCATTTCTATTCAGATGCATTAATCTACCGCCTGTCATAATCAGTCTGAATTATTTATGTTTATTTATGAAACAGAGGCTCAATCTAATCTCTGGGGCTTCTGATCGGTTCTTTCTTGGCCAAGCCTCCATATAAAAGCATTAAGATAATCAATATTAATTGATCCAGGATCAATGCATTTTAGCTGCTCAGTTTATCATGCATTGGCCATATCAGACCAGTAATTGTTTGTGCAGCTGACATCTAAATCTAAAACAAGGGGTAGATGAAAGTAAGGAGTGTGTGGTTGGTGAACAGAGTAGTCATAGAAACCGGAGACAGAGAGGCATTTATTGTTGTTTTGAAGTCACTGATTCCCAAAAGAATAACCAAATAGCAAATAATGGCTTCTTCAGCTATGTTTACCAGTGTGAAAGATGTTGATGAATAACAGCCCTGGTGGTAAGTGAGAGACGTGTGTGAGGAAGCCCTTTGTGTCTTGTGTGTTAATGTGTTGCTCTATGTGAGTGTACCATTGTATATGTGTAGAGCAGCAACAAGGCCCGTCTGCAGTGCACTAATTAATGCCATTAACACTACAGTTGTTAATCATAACTTTTCAGTGAAAAGTGCAAATTACACACAGGAGAGCTGCAGCACAGTTAAACCAGACAGATAATTATTAACTCCTGATTCTCTCTGGAGCAGAAAATCAGCCTGAATTGTAAAAAGAAATTTTAAACTCAGTGTCAAAGAATTTGGTGTTTTCTGCTCATACACAAATTCCTTAGCTTACTACACATTTATGATAAAAAAATGTTATTCTTATATTCCAGTCAGCCACTGGTTTCCATTTCAGTACATGATCTACAATGTAGATATATGAAATTAGTTTTGAGATATCTATAGGGAGGCCAACTTTCTAACTTTTCACTCATTCTTGGTCAGTTCTTTTGATTCAAAAAATGTATTGATTAAAAGATAATTTTGGTGATATTCTGCATTTTTCTTATTGTCAACAAACCTATGGCAAGATAAAAAAAAACAACAATGAACTGCTAATGTATTGTTTGTATAGCCAATTCCCAATATAGCTTATTCTTCTGAGCCATAAAGCTCCATTGTTGTCCAAAAACTATTCTAGACACATTAATGAGCCATGCTGTTGTACTGGGTGGAATGATAATGAATATGGACATTGTAGTTTATTTTGAGTCAATCCCATACTCAATAGAGCACCAACTGTGTAATAATCCGCAGTCAAAAATAGTCCCAAACAAACTGCTGTATTTACTCCTCTTTTAGTAACATTTGCTAAATACTACAAGGCCCTGCTGTTTTAGGAAGCCATTTGTAAAAATGGATATATGTATTTATGATATTTTTAAACATTCACATCTGCAGTAGGGCCCAGTAGACACTGGACTAAGGAACAGGGAATTCAGACAGTATTTCAAGATAGAATAGCACTTTAATAACATATGGGTTTTGGTGTTTTCATTGTATTTGGTGACAATAAGAAAAAAATATAGAAAAACAACAACAATGTCTTTTATGAGTTGGTAGGAAACAGAAACTATTTTAAATCCATGTTAGCTTTTTTTTGCCGTCAAGGTTTGATTTCCCAACAAAGCAGCTCATTAATGCAACGCTTCTTGTCATCTGCAAAGCAATATCAAATCATCAAGGAAGAGTATCCAACCAGTTAGTGCTCACACCTGCATCCTCTGCAATAACAACGCTGACCCAAAGAAATAAAAAGCTTAATTAGGTGGAGTAGATGTTGATCATGATGGATTACCTACTGTATTTCAAGCCAGGTTTATGCTTGTCAGATTGATGTACTAAACCGTACTGGCTGCTTGAAAGATGAAACAATGAAAAAAACCTAATCCATGATCACTGGTGATGTGAGATTTGAGCGATTTGTTAAACCACCAGAATGGTCTGGCGGTAAGGCTCAATTTCATCTTTCATTTCTGTCAGTCGAAGACGGAGGCTTATTTATTGCAGTAACCATTGTAAGCCTCACATGGTAGGTTGACATGGACAGCAGTCACTTTGGGTCTGCCAGATATTTTCTCCCACCTGCATTTTGTGCATTGATCAACTTGCTTGGGGTCTCCTCGACTCTGAAAACTGTTGTACAGCTTTAGAATCAGCTTTCTTCAAGGGGGTTGTTATCTTTGGTGTCTTGATTTGAAAATCCTCTTTAATGAGGTTAGAAAATCTAATTTGTTTCTTTTCTTGTTTTTTTCCAGCCCCAAAATAAAACCGTGTTTTAAAAGGAGTGGAGTTTTCTGCTCTCCTCCGTGAACCAAGTTTTCAGTAATTGCACCTCATGGGATTTAGCCTTCATTTATTGTCCAGTGTAGAGGCAAAATCTCCAGCAAAATAAAACAAAATGAGGGTGTCTAAGAAAAACTGACATATTTTTCACTTTTTATACACTGTGCACTCAATTCAACAAATCTTCCTGATCAATAATTGAAACAAGCTCTACAAGCTTAGTTTTTTTTGTTGTTGTTATTGTTTTATTACATTAAATACTTGCATTATATGGGAGTTAATTGACCGTTTGTTAGCTGAGACAGGATTTAAATGTGTGTTAACTGGTCATTTTTACCTTTTAACTCAGTTAAAAGATACTTCCACACATACAAGGTCAAAAGACAAAAAGAGGCAGCACTAAGTCCCTGAATTGCCATGAGGTGAGAAACAATATCCCTCCTCTTCCTCCTGTATTGGGTCAATCTCCTTAAGATATGATAGTAAGAATTTGCATATTAATTTTCCTTGATGCTGCTCTCTTATATGTGTGGCACCAACTGATAAGAACATCTTGGTGACAGCCTGTGTATCCAACACAGTGTGACGGGAGGAGATAGCAAAAATCAGTGTGCCCAGCTGTAATTCCTCCGCTGGATCATAATGCTGTAATTGAAATTACACTTCCTCTCGTTCTCCAAAATATACCACAAGATCATGTTCATCATTATGAGCCTATTATGAAGATTTCCCCCTTTTAATTTTTAATTTATAGGTAGAAAGTTTTGCCTCTAATCATGCGCAAAAGCAGCATCAATATGTTACAAGATCCAAGCAATCACTGTATATATGAACGTTATCAAAGCTGACAGCTGGCACTACCCCACACATCACTCCAAGTCTGAAATACATGTATCACAACAGATATCGCACACATATTTTTGACATTAGAAGAATCAGAAATGAAACTTTAATGTTCCTTGTGGATTCTTTGGGAAATAGACACTGTTGTGCTTGTTACTAGTATTAAAGCTGCTCTTATTAATGTTTTTACATGATATGAACACTTTGTTACTTTTACGATAACTTAAGGTTTATTTCTGGAGTCAATTTCTGAAGTTGATCGCTGAAACAAAGACCAACAGAGCAAAAAACTCCAGCATTTAGTGAAACAGGTTTTAAAGCTGCACTAGTCAATATTTTTATATTAACACTGGACGAAATGGCGATATGTAATGTGAATGGGCTTGCAGTTTCACTGTTTTGATTCACTCTCACCACCTCTCAACAGCTGTTTTTCTTTAAAACTCACTGTTCGCGACCTGCCCAACCCCAAACAACACATAGACAAAGTTAGCAACTAGCTGGCAAGCATAGAGGCGCGTTTAGCAGCTAAAGAGTCAGATCTGCAGGATGTAAATAGGAATTTGTTAGCTTACGCAGTCACCAAACAACTTTATACGATGATAATCTGTCAATGTTGTGTTTACAGCTTGTTAAACTGCCCCCAAGTCGCATCACTTTTACTTGTATTTGAGTATCTTTACTGTATATCTTTACGCGACCTATTTACACAAGATCAACACCAAAGATAGTGTCCATGCAATTTTGATTAAAACTGATCAACTCATCTTCTGTAGGTTTCTGTCAATTGTCTTTGTAACATTCATGTCCAAAGCTGCCTTTATGACATATGATACCTTAATGAGTAGTTTTCCTCTCCTTTCATCACCTGTATCTGAGCTGTAGAGGGTCAGACGACACAAGTAGTTTGTATTTTTTTTGATGGATTTATGTTACTCTTGTATTTAGAAGGCAAGAGACCAAAAGCAACAAAGCATTAAACTACAACACTTTTATGCATGTTAACATCTGAGTGAGATATTGTCTTTGATGTGGTAAAACATCATGTTAACAAAGACAAAACAGGGAGCGATTACATATTTGAGCTTTAAAATGGCTTGATGTGGTCATCCGCACAGTCAGCACTGGAAAAATGTGAATAGAAACTCAGAGTAATGAGCTGGAGTGCCAGAGAGCCGCATGTCTCGACAGTTGATTAATGAAACCCTACCAGAATTGGATTTGAATATCAATGCTGGCCTATTGCTTAAACTGACATTAATTGCCACCGATTGGCTCTGTACCCCTGTATTTCAAAACAATCACCGCCATTGAGAGATTAGAAGAGAGAAGGGTGGGAGGCCAAGCGAGTGCTCAGAGCTGTATCATTTGTCAGCTTCTGCTGTGTGGTAGGTTTTACAATTACAACTGTTTGCGTGCGTGCGTGCGTGCGTGCGTGCGTACGTGCATGTGAGTGAGTGAGTGATGGAGAGAGAAAGAGAGAAAGAGAAAAAGAGAGAGACACTGACAAAAAGAAAAGAAAATTTCTCAGACTACTAGCCCCTTGAGGCTGCATTTTTTACTGTAGCTCACAATATAAAAAATGTTGGACAGAATTAACAAACTAATGATTTAAATAATCTCAAATCAAGGTTTGATTTAATCACTTGTTCTGGGGCATTCATCAGCACATGGAGTTTGCTGCTCAGTTAATATCAATTGAAAATGAAGTTTACAATCTCTGGCTATTATCAGTCTGTTTATCATGACAAAACTGTCATGTCAATACACTTTAATTCTCATGTCTAAAGAATAGGTTCTTTAAGAAAATCTCTCCCAGCATAACATATTTGAGGATTTGAATATAATTTGAAAATTAAAGGATTTGTTCTAGTAGTATGCAAAAACATCATTTGATTTAAAGGGAAGGACACAAGTTTAACTGTTTTACCATGTTATTTGGAATGCATACTTAATGTCTGTACTTAACTCATAAATACAGTATCATTTTATGTCAAATCACCCAGACCCAGCTAGCCAACCGTATCGCCACTATCAATAAACAATAATAACTATATCAATATTTGGTTATTCTCAGCAACAATCATTATTGGTGATAGATAGATTCAGAGTCGAATGCCAATGTTTTTAAAAATCTGACATTAGTTACTTTCACTTACAGTATGATTGAGTTAAGGTAGACCGTGGTTAGGGTAGTGCTAGTCCATGGTGTCATTAAAATCAAAAGAGTTAATCCCATCGGGAGCATTTATGTGGCCAGCTTATTATTATCCATGAAAAAATCTGTTTATTAGGTTAAGATATGTTGCAGTCTGAATCATTAGTTTCATCTGTACAAGTAGAAATTTTCTGCTGATGATGAATCACGAATGGATGAAAGATCAGGGCCATCATTACAAACGATCCACAGGGCACCATGAAATGCAGGACAGTCTGGTCAACAGTTGTTGAGATAAATGTGGGCAGAAAGAAGGACAGACCAGGCAGCCAGCAGACATCAGCATCATTAGGCTCAGCTGTTAGTGGGTCTAAAATGTCACTCCAGCAAAGTCATTTTGCATTTCTTTGACAGTAATCACTGAAAATGGAGTGTTTCATTTGTCTTTCTCCCCATCTCGCTCTTCTTTATTTGTCTCTCTCCCCCTCTATTTCTCCTCTTTCTCTTACTCCCAGAGTAATTGATATGATATGAACTCTGGCAAGTGTAATCTTCTTTTAATTAAGACCTGCTGCTGGCACTGGCTTCAGACTGATAGTAACGTACGGCTCTTTTCCTCTCATTTTTCTTCCCCTCTTCTATCATCTTATTTTTCCTCTATTGCTCCTCCAACTCTGGCTCCCTCATCTTTCTCTTGTTATCTCAACACTCAACTCTTTCCTCTAACCCTGTACCCCTCTTCTTATCATCTACACGGTCTACCACTGTCATCCTTTGTTTTCTTTTTTTCTATCCAATTTCTCTTCTCCCTTGTCGATTCTCCCTCTTTTACTGCAGTCCCAGCACCATGAAGAGGAAAAGAGAGCCCTCAGTCGGGAGATCATCGTCCTGAACAACCACCTCATGGAGGCAAAGATTACCATTAATAAACTCAGAGAGGACAATGTGAGTATTCAGGGCTGCATCATGTATTATGGGCTCACACTGACATCCCTGTCAGCACTGTGCAATAACCAAAAGTAAGGTTATTGTAACTCATTTGTACAGTATCTGAACTTTTTTGTGTGATAAGACTATGGCCAAATTATATTAACCTGCAGGCTCACAAATTAAGTAGTAGCCTGTGGCATTCAGGGCCACAGAGATGTGGGGCCCTGGGGCAGTTGCTTTCCTTGCTTTCCTTGCTTGGTCAGTAAACCAGCCCTGTTAGCACCTACAAACAAGAGTTGTCTTGCAAGAATGAAATAACAACTTGTCAAAAATCTGTTTGTCGTGATGGAAACACCTTCTCCTTGCAAACTGGCACCAGTCTCTGTGAACCCTTTCTTGTTCATATCCACTGTATTTCAGCAACATCCTGGATATTTGTGCTTCAAGGAGCCACAGCAGATAGAGGAATTAACTCTAAACCGCTGGGTGTTTTATAGTGATTATCGTGAAATCAATGGACATCCTCAGGGCTGCCAGAAGTTGGTGCCGGGGCCATGTGGATCTGAGCTCAGGGGCATGTGGCAATGTGGTGCCTCAATTTCTTTGATGTGATTTTACTGTTATTTTTTACTGGGGGCTCCAGGTTAGGTTAAATTTTCTCTCCTTGGTCCATGGCAGTTTTTAGCACTTCTGAGCTATAGAGCATTTTGACAATCCCTCCAGATCTATTCAGGCTGATTGGGTCAGGGATCATTTTAAATGGGTGGAGAATTTGTCCAACCAGAGCCAGCAGTGAGGCAGGCATTTTCTCCAGCGAGCAAGCTCTGAATTTATTGTTTTGTAATATGGAGAATGCAAGTCACGTTTCACATGTGTCATACCGAGTCCTGACGGGAAAAGCAAATATGTCACATTAAATGAAATGTAAGACATTTTATTTCTCTTATGTGATAAATCCATTTAATCTACAATAGGTTGTTGTGATGGATGGATTACTGAACAGGCCTAAAAGGCACAGACCAAGGGTCCAAAGGAGTCAGGGGGCCATGGGGTCAGAGCTTATGTTTGAATTGAGCAATATGAGCACAGAGACACAAAAAAAGACTGTAAACAGATGCAAAATAACCAAAAAGAAATGCTAAATGACAGCAAAGAGGCGTAAAGCAGCCACAAAGAGACTCAAAATAACTAATAAAAGCACAAAAGGACCACATGAAAAAACAAAACAACATAAAGGACACAAAATCGAAAAGCCTTGTCATTTCTTGTCATTTTGTCTATTTCACTTTGAATCATGCTCCTATGTAGGAGGAGTGGGAGGCCCTCTACATGTCTGTACCCAGGGGCCCATTGTCTCATTATCCGTCCATGCATGTTACTAGTTAATTGACTGCAAGAATACCAGGTTTATATAAAGCCACAAGAAACTGTCATTACTGCATTTTAAATACATACAGTACATTAAGACCTCATCTTCAGACCTTAAAAAAACTGGCTCGAAGCTGTGGTTGTCTTTCCCAGGAGAAACACACCACACCACTCATGTTAACTAAGATATCACTGAGGTCTCACAGGTCTATTTGAACCAAAGGCATAGGTTTGTATATATATGGACGTTAGGGACATGTCCCTACCAATATTTTGGGAGAACAGAATTCTCCCTAACAATATTTGAGTGAACTCATTTGTACTATGTTTGGATTGAGGTCATATTAGAACATTTCAATTTTTATGTCTTGCTATAATATGACGTTTTTATGCCGTTTTATGCCTTACTATACTATGATCTTTTTATGGCTTTTATGCCTTACTATATTATGATTTTTTATGACTTTTTGTGTCTTACTATACTATGACATTTTTATGACTTTTTATGCCTTGACAGACTGTGTCGTTTTTATGACTATTTATTCCTTACTATGCTATGACATATTTATGCCTTACTATACAATGGCGTATATATGGCTTTTTATGCCTTACTATACTATGACGTTTTTAAGACTTTTTATTCCTTACTATACTATGACTTTTTGTGCTTTACTATACTATGAAGTTTTGAGGACCTTTTGAGTCCTTACTATACTATGACGTTTGTATTAATTTTCAGGCTTTAATATGATATGACTTTGTTATGACTTTTTACGCTTTAGTATTCTGTGATGTTCTTTTGACTTATTATGCTATATTATACTATGACATTTTTATGCCTTTTTATGTCTTACTATACTATTACTTTTTATGACATTTTTATATCTTATCATATTATGAGGATTTTGAGACTTTTTATGCCTTGCTGCACTATGACTTTGTTATGCATTTTTGTGCCTTACTAGAATATGTTGTTATTATGACTTTTTATTGCTTGCAATACTATGACTTTTTATGACTTTTTATGTCTTGCTATATTATGACATTTTTATGCCTTACTAGACTATGACGTTTTTGACTTTTTATGCCCTACGATACAATGACGTTATTATGAATTTTCATGCTTTAATATACTATGACGTTTTTATGACATTTCATGCTTTAGTATCCTATCATGTTCTTTTAACTTTTTGTGCCTTACTATACTATGACGTTTTTATGACTTTTTATCCCTTATAAGATTGTTTCATATTTATTACTTTTTATGCCTTACTATACTATGAGTTTTTTTATAACTTTTTATGCTTCATTGAAATGATGATTTCTCATGACAGAAAGATGAAAAACAATACAATCAGACCGACAATTCAACACTTTAATATGGCAGGTTTTATTTGTGCATGAAGGACAGATCTGGTACAAAGGACACCAAGGTCTCTCTTTGAGGAACAAAACTTTGTCTGCTTGTTTGGTCTTTTACTCTCTGATGTGCGTGACAAGCTGATGTTCATCTGGAGATCTTCATGTCCGTGGGGCCTCTTAGCTGTTACTCATCCTTGTTCGGAGCACCTGACATCATTCTCCATCTGTAGGGATCTAACAATTAAAGCAAACACAAACATTCTTGGATCCAACCAGGACCTCCAGATGTTTCCTAAATAACTCCATGTCCTACACATATATACAGTTAAACATCATTCATATTCTAGAGTCAAACTTATATGCATGTAAAACAATTAATATCTTACACTATTCTCTGTCTTACTATGGTTTGAAGTTTTTATGCCTTTTTATGCCTTACTATTCTATGATGGTTTTTACCTTACTATGCTATAATGTTTTTGTGACTTTTTCTGACTTACTATACTATGATGGTTTTATTCCTTTTTATGCCTTACTATACTATATCATTTTAATGACTTTTTATGCCTCACTACTATGACGTTCTTGTGACTTTTTATGCCTTACTATATTATGTCGTTTAAATGACTTTTTATGCCTTACTATACTATGTCATTTTAATGACTTTTTATGCCTTACTATACTATATCGTTTTTTTTTTACTTTTTATGCCTTACTATACTTTATCGTTTTAATGACTTTTTATGCCTTACTATACTATGATGTTTTTTTGACTTTTTATGCCTTACTATACTATGTCTTTTTAATGACTTTATGCCTTACTATACTATGTCATTTTAATGACTTTTTATGCCTTGTTTTACTATGTTGTTTTAATGTTTTTTTATGCCTTACTATACTATATCATTTTAATGACTTTTTATGCCTCACTATACTATGACGTTCTTGTGACTTTTTATGCCTTACTATACTATGATGTTTATCATGACATTTGATTACTTTTTATGCCTCACTGTACCTTGACGTTTTTTGCCTTACAATATTATTACTTTTTTATGACTTACTATACTAAGATATTTTTTTGCCTTTTTATGCATTACTAGACTATATCGTTTTTATGACTTTTTGTTCCTTATAATACTATGACTTTTTATGACTTTATTACTTACTATATTATGACATTTTTATGACTTTTTATGCCTTACTATACTATGATGTTTTTATGCATTTCTACACTATAACGTTTCTTACCTTACTATACCATGGCGTTTTTTTATGACTTACTATACTATGACTTATTTTATGCATATATGATTTTACTTCATACTTACATATATTTCATACATTGGATATTCATCACCTTTGCGTATGTCCATTCCTAAATGTAAATTCAGATCTTACATGTTCATAAACTGTTTGGTTGACTGCACTAAAAAGCCAATCACTTTGTTTTGGAGGGGTGGCGGGGTTGTTGCTTCCTTACCAATGTTGAGACAAAACCTACACCCTTTATTTGAACAATCCACAAAGCTACAGGGAGCCCGAATGTCCCCTGGTGACAGAGTAAAAAGAAATAAAGTGATTCAAAAAGCAGACACTGTTAACGGGTGGGGAAATTGAAACTAAACCGATGCATCTGCTGTGCCAGTAGACCACCCTCACTCTGCTCTGAAATTTAACTGCAAATCAGAAAACCATCCATTACAAAAAGAAAGAAAGAAATAAAAATAAATAATGTGCACCTAGACTGGAGGTTGGAGATAAGTGAATGCATTGTTTCAGACAACTCTATAAAATTAGCACAGAGTATACTGGGCAGATGGAAGATTCATTACAAATGAAAAGGTTTGGTAGTGTTGTTAAGGGCATGCAAACCCCTGATGTCAACCCAGTGAAAAAATATAGCCATGGTGAAAAATACATGTTAACTAAACACGTTAATTAAACTGCTCCAGCTTCAATGGATGAATATGTTCTTTTGAGTTGACACACCACTAAATCAATGAATTGCTCAGTCGAGTACCAGTGTTTCTGGAGAATATTCTCTGTATATATTTATAAATTTCATATTATTAAGCAATTGTTTCCCCATTCATGCCATGTTTCTAGTTTTGTTCCCCCATGATCCATAATTAATTTATAAGTACCTCATAAATAGTAAATTATATGTATTTGTTTATGTTTTACTTTTAGATGTATTGTTGCTATTGCTCAGCAGTAGTTTTCCATCACTGTGTCCTGAAATAAGTTCCCCCACAAGCCCCCCAATTTTACAAAATAATTCCACCACAATTAGAGGGCTATAATATAAAGTGTTACAGATTTTTCCCAAGGGCTGCTCCAATATAATCCCCCTCGGTCAAAAGCTTACTCGTACCATCAGGCTGCCAAAGTGTTTTCAAAGCATGAATTTAGTGATTTAGGAAAATCTTTCTGCCTCTTACAGGACCTGTACAGGAAAGACTGCAACCTGGCAGCCCAGCTGCTGCAGTGCTCCAAGTCTCACTACAGAGCACACAAGATGTCTGAGGTGAGCTCCCCAGCACTACTGCTACAACTGCATCAATGTGTCAAGTCAGATTTGTGCTGCAGCAAAAAAGTTTCCTGACGTGAGATTTAAAATCAGTTTTAATTAAAATACTGAAAGATGATATTACATTTTTAGTGTTTTACTCCTTGTACAGTAGCAAAGGGCTGAAAATGATCAAAATTTAGCAGCTTGATCAGGACTGTAGCGGCTATTAAGGACTGAGATTAGGTTTAGTAATGTGAAGGCTATAAATAATCCGTTTATAAAGAACAATTATTGATACTGGTGCCTATAAGACACCTTTCTTTGGAGAATATGAACATGTTTTTGATCCTTTTTACATACATAAATAATAGAAAGATTGCCTCACCTAAACCAGGAAATATCTGATGAAACAATATATCTGATGGCCAAGCATTCGAAACTTAGTTTAAGTACTTGACAGTTTTCAATACTCAACACTAAAAACACATTTTGGTCGATGCTCAAAATGTATTATGGTTCAATACCCAGCCCATCAAGGGCTCAGCACTTTACCACTCGAATTTTATTCCTGACCATTTGGAAAAGGCTGTTAAGGAGCATGTAGGCCATGTTAGGAAATAAAATTTACAAAAATGAATGTTACATAAAACATAAACAAATAATACAAAATTTAAGGGGGTGAGGACTGAGGGGAAACCTGGACTCATGGATCTCAGTATTACTAAAATCCTAGCTATAGTCCAGAGTTTAATCAATAAAACTACATCATCCATCACTGAGCCTGTGCTGTATATCGTTAGTGTACTAATGAAATTGAAATTCTCTCAGAATTATTCCTGTAATGGAGAGATGTTCCCCGTGTTGTGACGGTGTACCATTAAAAGCCTTGGTGAGTGGTTTTCACAATAAGATGCAGTCACAGTGCTCATGGCCTCGTCAGTCAGACTGATGAAGGTCTGCTGTCTGAAGTGCCCTCTGTCTGCATCCCGCCTGTGCATAATAAGTGAATGAATGAATGAAAGGATGGCCTGAGATGACACCTGATGTACAAAAAAAAAGTTATACTCTAAAACAGGGCTGATAATTGGCATAAGTACTGTACACAGATACATTTGACATCTTTAAATCATCAGTGATGAGATAAACAAAACAGGACAACAATGAATTCAACTCTAAAGAGATGCAGTTTTCTGCTTTTCTTATAATTCAGATTTCATATGAATAAGCACAGTGATGGACATGAGGGCAAAAACCCTGCAGTACAAAAACAATGCTGCTTTTTTATTTCCATGTCTTCTTGAGCTCATCAGCTGGTGAGGATATCACTGGACATGTATCTTTAGCCTCAATTATTTTTTAGCATCACAGCCATCATGTGCATATTTCAGACCCTTTTACAAACTTTTGGTTTTTAAAACAAGTCAGCTGGAAACATTAAAAAGTCAGCTAGAGATGAAATTTGTCAATTAACTAGGCAGATTTTAGCTTTGGCATTATCTTGTGCTTCCTAGCTATGCCTGATAAAAACTGCTTGCAATATTTGTCTTTCCAAATGATAAAATCATTGGTTGGAAATTATAAGGTGCTTTTGTTTACCTCCGTGTGAAATTGAAGACCAACAGTTTTAAAAAATAACTGTAAAGTTTTGGGCTATTAATCTGCCATGTTATCATTGTGAACTGCATATGGGCCATGTTAAAACAGGAAATTGATCAGGCAACAGTAACTAAGTGGGTGTACTTTCTTGCTAATGAATTTAACTTATCTGTAAGAGGAAGAATCACTTTTTTCCTCTTTCTGATGTTACATAGTCTCACTGTAAATAAAAAAAGGTTATAAAATGTAAAATCTTTTCAAATGTGGAGTATTTTGAACCTTTTACAGTGAAAATACAAAATGCCAGTTTCATCATACACCATTAAACCACTTATTTCAACAAGACCTGTGGACATGTACACTGTCACATGGATTATCACTGCAGAACTATGTGACTGTTAATTAAAATTTGCCTCATATAGCAGCTAATGCTGAGCTAGCTTACTTGGAGCACACACTGTATATTATCTTGTGCCCCCCATTCAGCCTCACCTACTTTCCATCTCTAGTCCCTCTGGGGAGGCAGTGGCTGCTAAAAATAGCATCGACTTAAAAGATGCAGGTTATTTTATGCCGAGGCGAGCTTCTATTTCTTAACAAAGCCAAGTCAGTATTTTATCTTTTTTTTCTATTCCCAGCTGGAGACCCAGAGCACTGGTTTAATTTGAATCTAAGCTGTTCCCTGTGGAACTGATATGTGTTTGATGGTAGACAGAAGAGAGAGACACTGAGAAAAAGAGAGAGAGAAAGGGAATGAGGGCTTTTTGGTTGAGAAGGCAGTGGAGCAAGAAGAGAAAGATGAAAGGATAAAGAAAGGGAGGAGAGAAGAGAGAACTCAGTGTGGCAGGAACAGCTCCTGCTGACCCTGACCAGCTTTAATAGGCACAAAGAACCAATCTGTAATTGACAGGAACTGTTTTCTCAAACATGAGTCAATCAAACAGATTATGTGTCTGACTGTGTGAGAGAGACAGCAAGAGAAGGAAAAAAAGATTGAGAAAGAAAGACTGAGAAAAGATGGGGGAGAGCAGAACAGAGAACATTTGGAAAAAGGAAATATTTATATATATACAGTAAATCTATATATATATAAATATCTGAGAAATATTTGTATAAATACTTGAGATGTGAACAACTTATACTATTAAAATCCATATTTTTTTATGGAATGACAAATGAGAGATAAGTAAACAACAGAAAAAACTGTTGAAAAAGGAAAACACTATAGTGTTCGGGACAAAGCAAACAAATAAATGAACTGGCAATTTTAAAGTTCATTAGAGGGGCCGAGTTGTGCAACTCCTCTGAGATGCATGAACTTGTCTGGACTGTTTGGGCTTTGTGAGAATGAATTACTTTCTAAACGAGAACCATAGACTGAAATCCTTGAGGAGCAGTTCTAAAATTACCTTCAGTACTGACACAGAAAGCATAGAATATGTTTGAGGAAGAGATTCATGTTGATTGTATAAATAATTAAGAAAAAGATGTAGAGGAATTTTACATTTTAGAGGTTCATTGACGAAATCTGAAGACTGGCTCACTCAGCAGTTACAATTTCTACAAAACAAATCTGTGTAAGTCTTTGCTTTAATTTCTTATCTTCATCATTCTTTTGTCTTTTTGCATATCTGTCTTCCAGCTGCCGTTGGATTTCCAGGAACGCATCAGTTCCCACATGGAGAAACATAACCGGGGTAGTGGAGCCACCATGGCAATGTGTCACTCCAATTACTCTGACGCTGTGCCCACGTCCATAATTGCCAAGGTACTGGAGAAGCCCGAACCAGGAAGCAGTTGCCCTGTAACACGATCACCAAGCCCGCAGCCACAGGATGGAGACTTTCTTACAGGAACAGGGAGCACTGATCACTTGACCCGACGCTTTTCGTATAAGACATCTGATTTGTACTGCAGCGATACAGCCCTCTACTGCCCTGAACGATGGCAAGACACAGAGCGCAGGCAGAGCGTCGACCTTCACGGCACTGGACTGCTTCAGCTCCACGCCCAGAACTCCACAGACAGTAACCCAGACGAAGATGCCTACCACTCCGGAAGTTTCTCCCACCATGAACCTCCATCCTCCTTTCACCACCATGACGAGTTTGGCACTGGCAGCCTTCCTGCTTCCAGTTCTTACTCCAGCTTCAGCCTGGCATCAGATGAAAAGGGAGGAGTTAGTGCTGGGTGTGGGCGCACTGCCAGTAGCACCTTATCCTCTTCCCACCAGGGGCTCTATATGGACTGGCGAGATGGTGGCAGTGGGGAATATGAGCGCAAAAGCATGTCTTCATATGATAAAGACAGCCCAAGCTTCCCTAAGTCCCACAGCATCCAGCACATGGTGACCTCCAGGAGCCCGCAAAAGGGCACCTCACCAGCGTACACGAGGACAGCTTCATGCTTCAGTGAACCATACCACTCCAGCACCCCTCGCCTGGCCTCTTCTCACAGTATGGGGTCCACAACTGGACTGGGCCAGGCTCGAGGCGGAGCTCTGGACAGCCGAGGTGACGTCCAGGTGTCTGAGGATGAGCTGAACAGCCGTTGGAGACAGCTTAGTGTGGAAGACATCAACGCCTTCTCGTCTTCCTATCGTAACATCACAGGTCGGGTGTCTCCGTACAGTTTCTCTGAGCGCCACTTTGCCATGGGCCCATCCAGTAAGGTCAAGGGGTCTCTCTACAGCAGCTTCCAAGAAGGAGATCATGTCTTCCACAGCAGCATGCTGGACCAGTGCTTTGCTGTGGGTCCCCCTTCACCCAGCCGCAGCCCCGAACCTATGGAGCATCGTAAGCAGGAGAAAACTTCTGTGCTGTATAGAGCCAAGGATGACAGTCAGGACTCAGAGTGCAGTCTTTTCCTCTCAGGGAGCTCTAAAGACAAAGAGAGTACTGGGGGAGCGACAGCAGCAAGCAGTGCCAAGAAAGACTATGTAAATCTGAGTGCAGACAGCTCAGCTGAGTCTTTACATCAAAGCTCCCTTGAGGCCTCAAGTCTTCAACACTACCCTAGCCCCCGGCCGAGCGTCCGGCCTCGTCCGAGCTCCAGCTCGGCTCTCAGCATCGGCCCTGCACTCCCAAAGAAGACCTCTCCAAGATACCAAAAATTTGGCAGCACGGGACTGACGAGGAAGGACAGTTTGACCAAGGCACAGCTATACGGTACCCTGCTAAACTGAACAGAGAAAGAGAGCTATTCATTTTATGCATGATGATGATGATGATGATGGTGATGATTCCTAACTTACTGTACTGTACTGTATGTCCCCCTGCAGCAAACATACATGGTGTGATGGGATATTAAGATGTTGCTGTTTTATGTATCTCTTAGCCAAGGCACGTTTCATGCAGTCTGCAACACCTTTTCTATTGTGCGTCATGATACAGTGTAGCTACCTGAGACCAGCTATTCAGTATGTTTTTGTTCAAGTTATGATGATAATTATAGCCACTGGGATAAAACCATATTCCCTAAGACATTCAGCACAGACCCATGAACATACTGTGCTATTTGCTTTTTCTTTTTTTCTTTTTTTTTTTTTTTGTGTCGAGTACTGTTAGTAAAACCAGCAAAAGACCATTTATTCCTGCTTTAATATATACAGTACAGATAATAGGCTAAAGCTTGTGTAATGGAGTGACAATAATTACTCATGTTTGGGAGAGGCTAACTATTATGTACAGTGGACCCTGCTAACTGCAAGCTGTTAAAAAGATTTATCCATTCTCTATTTTCTCTTAAAGAAAAAAATGCATGCTGTATAAGGCACATAAATAAGATGGGAAAACACATTTCCAGCTAAATTGTTTCTCATAGGGACATTATCTGTAAGCACCACTTACTACAAGCGACATATTTCATAAATATTTTCAAATTGGCTGCACAAACGATATTAAAAATTCCTGATACTAGATCACACTTGTTAATCAGAAAGTTAAAATCCCCTGATTTTGTTTGTTCGTATACTAGTTCTAAATATATATATATATATATATATATAACTCTAAAAAACAATTACAGTATTTTGCCAGAAATGTACAAATAAAACAATGTAAGCATTCAGTAGAAATGAATAGACATGAATTAAAGAGTAATACAGTGAGGATTCAGATGAACTTCAAGATTTTTAGCATTTACTCTGCTTGAATTTTTATTATTTTTATATCAAAACGAGATGAAGTCTGAGACTGAACTGCACAGTAGTTACCGTTATACCAGGACACTTGTGAAACTGCCTTAATCCTGTTCAGTGGACTGAATTGTGTCCTTTACAGCATCTAACAACTGTGTACATAGTCTATATCTGCCGTATCTTTACTGTACATATACACTACTGCTACTGTCACTATACTGTTACTACATACAGCGTATGTTCTTCCCGTCAGATAAAACACACATGGCCAGTTTCTTGGAGGAGGATTAAGTCTGTTCTTAAACTGTGGATATTTTTCAGTGGAGATATCCATTGAAATTTGTATTAGTTAAAGATGACGAGGCTTAATCCCTGTTTAGAAATCCGGCACACGCAGTCGAATTTCTACCCTGACTCCTCAACACTGTTGGCACCAGTTACACAAACCAAAACAAAAGTGCTGGTTGTTCTAGTTTTCAGCAGAGATTAATTGGAAAACTCTCCAGGCAAGCTGGCAGATCTGCAATGTGTGCACAAAAAGGAGGATAGGAAAGTTAACTGAACAGGTAGTAAAAAACAAAGCTGATTAAAGATAAAAATGTATAGTCAGTGTGTTGTTTTTAAACCAGCATGCTCAATTAGGCTATTTAGAGAAAACACTGTGAAACTAGAAAAAGCGTGTATATATACGTACGTAGAAAGTGAGGACCCAGAGAGGTTGCCCTGCTGCCCCACAATCATGCTACCACTTGCTAATGTTACTAGTATAAATGGGGACAAAAAACAATGCTCCAATCTCTGTGCACCCTTTTGATGGATCTTGAAGGACTTCTTCCTGCCTGTGTAGCTCTATAGATCTGAGAGGAATGGCGATATGGATAAGCTAAATAACGGGAACTCAGCTTTGCCCTTGACTAGTCATGCATTGATTCTTTTTTCTTTTTTTTTGTTGAGAAGGCCATGCTTCTACCTCTCATGCAGATCTGGGAACTGGCTTAAGGCTGTTTATAAAGATTTCAAAACTGCATCTCTTCTTTTTGACTTTGTCATGTTTATGAGGGTGAAACTGCACCACCACAGGCAACAAAAAGTCTCCAATCATATTCTTATTTAGTATACTGTATAGGTATCAAAAGGGTCAAAAAGGTTTTAAATTTAAATTAAGTTAAATTTAAACACTTTGGCAAGGGGATTGAGAGGATACAGTATATGGTATTTTTGTGGTAGACATGATGTATAAAGAGATATAGATACTGCATACACATTTGTTATTACACTATGACTATTTTCTATCCAGTTTTCAGTTGATGTTATATTTATTGAATGTTTTAACCCTGGATGAAGAGGCTGAAATATTTCTGTCCTGTCCTACCTCCAGCCCTGTTCCATGAACAACAGGCCAGCTGTCTAAATGTCAACATGTTTTGTCTGATGCATGGTTATATATTTTTGTTGTATGTTTATTTATTTAATAAAGATGGCTGTTGGGAAATACATTGCAGACATCTGTGGATATTATTTTACTTTTCCTATTTCCAGGACCTTAAACCTTGAAGATCCTAGAAATGTTCCTTCGGTGTTATTTGTTCAGAAGGTTTTTATCAGGTGCTGAATTATCCACTGAGGTCTTCTCCTCTTCAAAACAAATGGACCATATGATTAAAATTGGTAAAAACACTGAATAAAGCAGTTTCACCTTAAAAATCATTATTTCTCTGACACTTTCTTCGATCCTTTGAAAATACACTTAATAAAATTTAATTGAGTAATTGAATTTAATTGAGTAAATCAAATTAAATTTAAATTAAATTAGATTTACTCAATTGAATTAGGTTGAGTTGACTCACTTACTTTGACTTGACTTACTTTAAAATTACATAATATTTGACCTTGTTTCATCCTCTCCTGTGTCTGATGGTAAGGTTAAACAAGGATCTTCTACTTGCTAGCCAACTAGAACAACACAAAAACATAGCAGCTACTACAACACAGCAGCAGTGTTTACCCATGTGGAATTTGCTTAGTGGCACTAAAGACAATTACGCTGTCAATTTAACTATTATTAACTACAGTATAAACAACCGCAGGGGCTGGAAAAAGGGAAAAAAGTATTGAACCATTAAAATTTTCCTTACCGCCAAACAGCAATGTGTATTTTAAGGACTGTTGTACAAGATACTGAATAAAGATCACACGCTTCTGTCTGCACTGAACTGCTCTGTTGTTGACTGGCAGGATCGTGGAAGAACCTGGCAATGCTTTGACAGACTTCGACCTATTTTTTTTTTCTTAAGTTTAAGATCTCTGGTTATCTTTGTGATGCTCTAAGCTGTCAGTGTGAAAGGAAATGTCATATCAGAGCCAAGGAGAATAAAAAGCTATAGAGGAGAGTGATGTGTATGCATAATGTTCAATGAAAAACACTTCTGATTAGAAAATGTCCAAAGACATTTTTTTTTGTTTTAACGAAAACTTCAAGAATCAGGATGATGATGATGATAATGATGATGATCTCCCTATCTGTATTTGGAGTGGAAAACTGAGTATAAAAGCACTGAGGTTGTGTGTGTGTGTGCAGCTAGACTGCTTCCCCGCCACCCATCACTTTAAATGAAACTCATAACAATAGTTCACTCTTTGAACTGTAAAGAAACTTCCTTTGATCTCACGCAGTGGAACTTTCTCTGATTTCAGGATTTCAAAACAATACAAGATGGGTCAAATATGAATAACATGTTTATATTAAGATTTACACATTAGTGACTGTTCTGTGCCATTATGACTTCATATCAAGTGGTATGAAAATATGGGTGGTTTTTAAAGTAATACAAAAACATCACAAAATACAGTGTAAAAATCTTTTTTCATGGAAGTTTACATCATCGTATCTCAACAGATTATGGGGGATAAAGTCTCGGAGATGGATGTGCACGAGTTTGCTGCTTAATACAGTCTTCTCTTGGCAAACCTGCTACATCCTATAACTTTTATCACTCCATATTCACTTGTTCATTCACAGTCCTCAGTGCCAGACCTTGATCTCACCGGCCCAGTCGCAGGTTGCCACAGTCGCAGGCAGGACAGGATGCTGAGACACACAGAGACAGGGCTGGCTGTGGGCTTGGAGAGTGTGCAGCAGCCGAGCGTTGTGGTAGTCGTAGAAGTGAGCGGAGCCTGTGGCGCTCCCTGAGGCCAGGATAGATCCATCCAGAGAAAACTCACACTGCACCGCATATCCCTCCACCTAGGAAAAAAAAAAATCAAATATATTATATTAGTTACAATGCAATGACCTTCAACCAGGAGCCATTTTTACATTTGCAGAGTAATAAAATGTCAGTATAATAAGTGTATTGTCATCCAGTAGATTACAAACTAAGGCAGCTGAAATGTTAAAGTGGCGATGTGCATGTGATCACAAGGTTGCCAGTTTAATCCTTGGAACAGCAGAATAAAACTGTCGAGGAAGTAAAAGAGGTGCACTTGCCTGTCCTCTATTATCACCTCTGGAGTGTCTTCAGTGGGTTGTAACAAGACTGTGCTGTTCAAACACTAGGACTGAATGTGTGTGGAACAGGATGTTCCTGGAAAAGAGCACTTGTGCTCAGTCAATATACCCGGCTTTATATGATGATATCTCAATATCCATTCAGTTGCCAGTTTATAAGGTACACCAAGTTAAAACTAATGCAGTGTAATGCAACAGCCCTTCAACAAATCATACATTCATGAAGGTTATAATGTTCAGTTTGTGCTGACATTGTTTCATAGCGGTGTCGATTCAACTTCCCGGTCATTTTGAAGGCTGTACTTTGTGGTGCTGTTGAACATTATTGCATTATGACAGGTGTTATTTTGTCCACCCCATTTGTATCAATGATGCTAGGCTAATAATGTGAAATGGACTTGAAACATATGATCCGATGAGTGACAGTTGCTTTCAGGATGCAATAAAGTGTTTATAATCACTGTAAAGGTTATGTGATACACTGACTGGCTACAAACACATGTATACTGTTAGACATGTTTGCTTCAAAGCAGTATATAATAAAGAAAAGTTGAAAAATAAAAATGTTGATTTGTAGTGTTGTGTTTTGTACCTCAGGGTCAACAACAATGGAAAAAAAAAAAGTCATGGAGTGTGAGATACAAATTTATTTCCTGTCCATGTTTGTATTTTTCTTGAATCAACGATCAAGACACCACAATAACAGCTCAGCATGTTGTCAGTGATAACCTACGGCCATATTCTGCTCTTTTGCCCTCAGTGGAAATATTGTATTGTACTTAATATGTTTGTTTGGGGAAGGGACTACAGAGGAAATGCTGCAGGCTATAGATCTACATGTGGTGTGTAGGTTATGGTGAGTGTTTCATCTGTGTGTATACATTTATTCTGCCTTTAGTTTTGTGCTGAAGTTGTTTGTGTGTTTGCGTGTGTACATCCGACTGCTGCACTTTCTGTATTGATCAGGCCCACTGAAACCCCCATCCAACCCCGGAGGCAACATTTGTTACTGACCTTGTGTCCTTCATATCGCCGCCTCTTGTTCATTCTATAGGGCTGCTGGGAGGAGAACACTGCCATGTAGTTCCCATTGGTCTGGGCGACAAAGGACTCCTCCACCGGGTGGAGAGCCAGGCTCGGGCACGTGTATCTCTCCTGGTGGCCAAATGAGAGGAGGGAAAGAATCCAGAAGGGAAATTAATTCATCATTTGACCTTTTCTTGCTGTTACTAACCATGAAGTCAGCTGCATGTTAACTAGTCTATTAATTTGAAAAAGCCTTATGTTCTGAGGTGCAGTGGGTGGACAAAGTCACAGAAACACTTTAAATGTAATGCAATCAGTTTACTATGGTCATTTGTGAGGTCACACTTTGTGTAGTAAGGGATTGTTTTATATAGCATATATAACAGTTCCTGTTTTTTTGTCCATCCTTTCATTTATATTCATAGTGTGAAGAATGTGCAGGTCTCCTGAGACTTCCTGAACCACACAATAAATTCCCATTCAACTCCAGAAACACTGATTCACTGAGAATTTATTCAACACAAAGAAGCACAAAGGTTATGAGAAACACATTTTTAAAATAGGTGGCACTCACTCGAGCGCACACTTGGCACTATGTAACTGTCACAATATGCCAGTTCCACATGCCTCATTACCAACTTGTTTCACATCAGGAGATTCACACATTTTCATGGATTTCACCTTAAATGGGAGGTGTGATTTGCCTGTTAAAATTTAAACAGCCTTTAAGCCTTTTATTTATAATTTGTGCCAATCAGCACTATGTTTTTTCAAGGGCTATTTCTTTTTTTATTCACACACAGATTTCCTTACATGGTAGATCTGATTGGAGACTTTGGCTGTGGTCTGGTAGTCCCAGGCGATGAGGGTGCGGTCTGCAGAGTCTCTGCTCACACAGTCAGAGCTTGTTATAAAGTCCATACCACCTCTCAGAAACAGGATGTCCAAGGTCTGCTGGATCCCTGCTTTGTATACTTTCACCATCTGGAAACACACAAACATGCACACACAAAGAAATTAGCATCCTGCTTTAAAATTCAGTGTAAAAAAAAAAAAAAGAAAAAAAAATGGAGAAAAGCAGTTCAATCTACAATGTAGCGGGTAGTGTTACTGTGTGAAGAAGGTCAAGTAGTTATACTATATATACCATATTCAGTACATTACAGAATTAGTGTTGAAGCCATCCATGATGCTTTTACAGCACAGTACTTTTTTTGTTTGAAACTGAGCAGAGTGGATCAAAAATATATCATGACAAGGATCGTAAGAAGAGAGGTTTAAATTAATGACAAAAGTTTATTAAGACTTACATGGATATCTTACAACGTGTTTAGGTTAAGGGAAGAGATGAGACAACGGTGAGATTCAGTCATTCATGATCTAGACTGAAGAGAACAGTTTATTTACTCCTTTCTTTGTTAGACCAGTCTTACCAGATCAGATTTTCACACTGTGTTTGATCAGATTTGGTTTCATTTCAGAGCCATTGAGCGAGCGGCAAGCAGCTACGCTCAACATCAGACAATTTAACTTTTGACCCCTAACTACAACTTAAACTGCTGTTCTTCTGCTTTGTAACTTTAACCAAACTTTTAACGTTTGCTCTTTACAAGGAGTTGTAACATAACACGGAAGAGCAATCCCATTCATCCAGTTCAACCTCAAGTCTTTCTGGCGAGACTTCAGACCTCAGAGAGCTTTAATGTTTATGCCTGTGGGTGGGTGTGCTGGTCTCTCAGCCCTTTTTTATCTAGTGGGGTAATTTCGCCCCAGCGCAAGAAACACACAGCCTAGGGCTAAGACTGACAGGCAGCCAGGACGCTACAGCATTAACAACCTATTTGTTGAGGACAGGTCTGTGCTCACTCTGCTATTCACATTGACACCTACTAGCAGAAGCAATCCCTGCTGTATTAAGTCTACAACCCTGCCAGGAAACGATGCAGTTTGCCGAGGGGAGAAATTACGTGTGAGCATTCAGATTCTGAGGAAGTGAATAGGATTATCATATAAAACAGCCCATTAAGCTTAATAGCAATATTAGGTTGCAGGTTCATGGGAACAATTTATGAGTCCCAAATGAAATTAAAATTTGCTTTGAATAATTAGCGAGAAAACCTGCAGTGCTACTCATATGCGTAAGCGGCAGTATTATCCTTTTAGTGAAATATAGCACAGGTCATTGTGCAGGGCCAAATGTAGACTAGCTTGTTTGTACTGGTGTGTAAATCTGAGTGTGTAGGAGGGAGATGTGAATGAGGGGCATGTGTTCAAAGCCTACATGGCTTAGATTTATAAAGGTCAAACAACAGTCCACGAAGCAGAGTCAATAAAAATGATAAACTGTAAGGAGGTTAATAAGTTTGACCTTGCTGCTGCGAGAGTCCCAGGCCTTGACCACTGAACTATAACCTCCACACAGGAATACATCTGGGTTGTTCGGATGCAGGGCCACAGACATCACCTTGAACTGGTTGTCCAATTTCACTATCTGCTCCCCTGCAGACATGAAGAAATAAGAGAGAGAGAGAAGAACAAGATCAGTGCTTCTTTGAATCAGTAAATCTTTGCATCTTCTAATGTAAAGTACAGCTCTTCATATACTGTATAAAATAAAAGGAGCCTGACTGTTTTAAAAGTGTGACTGTTTACATTTGATAGTGTAGGTAATCTTTTCCAGACGTAGAGTTGTGGACAATAAAATTTCTTTCACAATCTACTGGATTCATGAAACAACACTGTCTCAACTGTGTGCTTATTAACTTTATGTTGGCAGACATTTTAACCATTATGGACTTGAGTGTTGGTCTAACCAGCCATGAGTTATATAAAAGGATGGCTCTTGTTTGTGATGCGCCTAGTGAAGAAACATTGATGCTTCTAGGTTCGACATCTTGTGTGTATTCATGTCTGCGCAGTGTTTGTACCTGAGTGTTGCCTAGTCAGCTGTAAGGGACTAATATCTGAGTCAACTCTGACCCCTGGCTGGTTTCTGTCCTCAGCAGCCCCCGACATTTTCCTGAGGCGCCAAGGCTGGCCAAGCAATCACCTTACTGCTTTTAAATCTCTGCCCAGAGAATCTGTCTGAACAGACCAATAGACTCTACGCACAAGTGTTGGTCTTTGATAATCTATCGATATCTAGTCTATAAATTCAAAAATAATGAAAAGTCTATTAAATTAATAAATTAAGACAAACTGTCGCTGTTTGTGCTGCATGAAAAGCTTGATTAAACACCGTCTCTCTCAGTTGTCAAGACTAAACTAAACAACATAAATTTCAATTGCATTTGCAAATTCTGCTCAAACTTCTCTTGGGTTTATTAATTGAGCTCACTGTGAAGACCCAGGCCTCCTTGTGAAGCCCATTAGATTCCTGTGCAGTAAACATTGTGTGTAATTAATTAAATTGTGCCGTCGCCTTAGCTGATAAACTGAGTGATTCAAGAACAAGCTCACTAATAAAAGATACAGTAAATCTTGCTATACGCTGCCGCCAAAGATAGTGTTCAACTCAGAGCACCTTCTGAAATTCATGAGGGACTGACGTTGATCTTAAAGAGAGGAGAAGCTTTCTGTGATCATTTCAGGTCAGAGGCAGGAGCGACGCCTGTTTAAAGGTTTCAGGTTTTGATCACATGTCTCTGTCACTAAAAAAAGCTTCACATAATCTCACAAGAGAGCACGGAGAGTTCCTTGTGATAAAACAAAGCTTTTATTTTCATCATTAGATGCCCCAGGTCAGTTCAACAGCTGAACTGTAAGTGTGTAACTCACTGTAATGATGGTGGGTGACAGGATTTACCGAAAAGACTGCACGGATTTTGTTGCTAGTGTGCGGCCTGCCTTTTCCAGACATCAGCACATCATAGTCTCGGAGAAGCTACTTGATTTAAACATCACTCAAGACAAAAAGATAATCTAAACTGACAAAGACGTAGTGATATAGAAAAGAGGAACTACTGTTTTGGCTAGAGGCGGCTTTATCTAAATCAATTAAAAAATGTCACACTTAAAAACAAAACAAAAACACTGAGGGACTTAAATATAATTAAGCCTGACAGGGTGCGACCAAAAATTAGTTTCCAGGGAAAGCCACGAAGAAGGCTGCACGAGGAACCAGGGCCAGACTATGAGCCAGCAGCTCCGTCAAAGGCTATGCAAAGCAGTACACCTCAGGGTTCAACAGCTCCTCATTAATTCATCGAACAAACAACAAAGACCACATCCAAAACAGTCTTAGGCAGTTAGCCCACAACACGCACTTCATTACACACTTGTTCTAGGATTTTCCTACCAAGTCTTTTTAGAAGGGAAGAATGAGCCACAGCTAATAAAGTACATCAAAAATGAACCTTCTTTCACTTAATGGTGGACTAGCGCGCACCCAGATTCGATTGCATTGATCCAAAGTTTTAACAGGCAATTTCGTCAGGCTCACACTTCCTGCTTAATTGGCTTACCCGTAGCGATATGGAAAAGATCTGTCATCGAGATTTGAAACTCATGTTTGGCAAGACGATGAGAAATCAACATTCTCCTCATAATAAATAGGGCCTTGTCATGTTTTAATTAAGCAAGATTAATTAGCTTGCTTGAGAGGGGAGATAAGGGAAGACTGCAATGATCTGTCCCTCCCTTGCTATGGTTTACTTTGTAGTCCTGAAAGAACTGTGATCATGCTGTAGAGCTGACACACAGTGGCGCACTACAGAGAGGAGGACATTAGGGGTGATTGGGACGGCAGGGATGAGCCCCTTAGAGCAGAGGGAAACAGGATGTAGTGGATATTCTGCCTCATTACCAGATCCACCAAAGCAGAGTGCTGTCACTGCACATCAGGAAAGGTTAGGAGGATATTACTTGGTTTTGACAAGACATATCCAAAAAATATTTTTGGAAAGTCTTAATTATTAATTAATTAATATTTCACATTAACTATGTGCTAAATCCTGGTATATGAGAAAGTGAGAAATATTTTTTTTCATGTGCTTCCCTCAACGATGTACAACAAGTTTCATAAACCAAAAAAGCTTCACAGGAAAGATCCTACTTCATGTTGGCAGCTTTTAAATTATACCACATAGAAGCACTAACAGTTATGTTACAAACCTACAATTGTTTTCACTGTTGAAACTAATTTCCGGTAATGTATGTTATAAATGTACGTATCACCAAAGAACAGGTTTTAGTCATTTTCAAACATGGGTCTGTTTCCTTTTTCTGTCACATGACGGGGTGAAACGTGTGGCGACCAAGCAGGTAACCACTGTAAAAATAAAGCTTTAAAACTAGGTCAAAATGTAAATAAGCTTGCCGGTGGCATTTGGAGTAAACGCTTCTGTGTGTGTGTGTGTGTGTGTGTGTGTGTGTGTGTGTGTGTGTGTGTGTGTGTGTGTGTGTGTGTGTCTTCAGTGTTAATACAGCCGTATTGTACTGGTTACTTCCTAAATGTGTGAATGAGGTGTTAAAGTAAAATGAAAGATATCAAAGAAAATGCATTCAAGTTAAAATGACTATATATATTGGAGATATATATTATATATATTACTGTTAAATATGTGACGACAATCATGTGTAAAACAAACCCCCGTCCTAGTTCACAATATTGAGCTAAAAGCCTCTGGTACACATAATAAAAGCACTTCTCTTGCATTGGATTGCCAGTTGGCTCAGATACATACTGATATGTTTTAAATAAACAATTTTCTGTGAGTTGACCCCAGACTTGACATCACAGTGTGACTCATTACTTTTGTCCTTGCACTACTGGCATTTGTAGCTTGTAGCTGCTCTTTTAAAGTAATGCTTTGCAATAAAGTGAAACTCCATCTTACAACCAAACTATTGTTGTAGCTACATTCATCAAATGTGATTCTGCAAAGGCAATGAGAGGTGGAAGGACAATACACAAGCCCACTCCAGTACTGGCACTATCTTTGTGTATTATTGGTTTTTGGAAAGCAAGGACGACCTCCTTTCTGCCAGCGCCTGAAGGGATCTGGACAGAAGACTCAAGTCTTGCATACACATGCATGATCTGACACATCAACCTGTGGCAGCCTGTGGGCATATGGGAATATTTTTCCTACGCCAACCTCCACCAATCAGCTTTTCCAAGGACAGCCATGAAAGCATTGGACAACAGCTGCCACTTCACACTAATGCCCTCCAGATGAAATTCATTTATTCCACTCCCCAACTCCTACTCTCTCTGTTTTTCTTTCTCTGAATTTATTCTGCCTCTTCTGATTTCTTTCTCTTGCATTCTTGCTCTCCCCTACCTTTCTCTCTCTGCATTATGCCTCTTAACCTGCTCTCCCTCCCTATATCCTCCTCTCCCCGTACTATTGCTATTCAGCTGTGAAAGCCTGCCCGTGGCCCACTGGGAGTGGATGTAAGATTCTACAAATTAAATTGGACACAGGAACAACTGCAAAGATGGCCAAGAAAAATGGGCCCACACACTATTCTTAATGCATAGACTCTCCTATAATTCCATTTCTCTGTAAACAAACCGATTGGTGCAACACTTGGTGAGGTATACTGAGGTGAAATAAGGGGTCAGGTGTCTTACAGGACTCTCGCTCTCCAAAGAGAGCTCAATTGAGCAGAATAGGGCCAGCTGCCTTCCTTGTTAGAGTCAAGAGCCACAGCATTACTGTGAAGTGTGTAAAGATCAAATTAATCCTGATTACTGTCTGACAATGAGCTGGCAAACACTCAGATCCCTTGGTATCCCATCACTCTTGGTCGAGATAATGTTAACACATATGCTGCATGAGGGTTGGGAGCTTCATTAACTTTCCAAATATCCCTGTCATAATTATACCAACACCTTGTTGTAGCCTTGTCATGTGTGTCAGAAATATAAATCCTCTGGAAAGAGGGGAGTCATAGCTTACCATGTTGTGATGAGAACCACAATTATGTCGGTCTGTACTTAAATTATTACGAGGCAAATTATGCATGCAGCCTGAGCTCTATGTTCTGTTCACTGATCGAGTATGATTGGTTTTAAAGTGCCGGTGTCTTAGTCTTAGCTATAGCGCATTAAATTGCTCCACAGTTGAGCAGAAACTGGGCTGGAATTCTTTACTCCCATATTAATATGCACCTAAATTGAATTTTCTTCATCTCACGCTACTAAAGGAATGCATGCTTATTGCTCTGTCATGCCAGCACACATCTGCAGATCGTCATCCTCAGAAATAATATGGTTTATTCAATTTCAACACAAATAAGTAATAACAGTTGTAGAATATGAATAAGAATAATAAAATATCACTAAAAAATAGAAAGACTGTTGCAGGATTGATGCGTGAGGGCTTTCTGGATATCTGACATTACTTCAAAGCTGTTAGTTTGAACCTACTAGGACCTCCGGCAGTGCTGAGCAAGGCACTTGCAGGTAGCAAAGTATAAGACCAAAATAAACATTTGTTTGTTTATGGTTGTGGTAGGTGACGTTCCAGTATAAGGTCATGGTGGCTGCTCCTGTGGTGATGTATCTATTATTGATCTCCTTCCTGGAGCTGCCTGTGTGTTTAATGGGCTGGCCAAGCTATTATCCGGTAGGCTTTATTGGCAGTATTGACAGACATGCTGAGAGGGGAAGTGCAAACGGCAGCAAGTCATCACAGCAATGTGTTGACCCTGGAGATGTAGATGCCACAGGGCTTTGAAACAATGTCTATTGTACGTTTGCTCATTCTGTTGAGCCTCTCTGGCCTTTTTCACTATTACATGTTAGTGAATGGACAGAAGGGACAAACACAAGGATTTAGAAATCCTTCTTGGTGACTCTTCAATCTTTTCAATAAATATTCAATAAAATATTGAGTCTTTCTATGAATTCTTACTAAAATTTTGAATTTCAGGTGTCGGGAGTCATTCTACTTCCTGAACGCAGTAGTGGAGCCTGTTGTTAATTGTCTGTATGAGTTGTTCCCATCATTTCTGCCATGCCTGTTAAATGTACACTTTACCACAAAACAAAGCATTTCCAAAGCAAATCAGATTATTGATCTCTTCTACATGTCACTTTGAAAATGCTCACAAATCACACAAAGGGGCTGGCAAACAGTGAGCCTGTGGATTTGGCTCAAACTGTTACTGTTACTGTTGGTAGACAAAAATGTCTACACCCTAAAAGGTTTTCAGAAAGTAATAACGCTTCTTTTTAAGTATACCCTGTGTATGTGTGTGTTTGTCAATGTGAGATACAGAGAGAGAGAGAGAAATAAAGGGAGTGATGTGTCCCATTTTAGGGGCCATCTGCACTGAGGCAGACAACCGTATCAACCTCCTCCCTAAATGAAACACTTCACTATAGAGTCACTGTTGGATTTCAGGTCTTTACAGCAAAAAAATGAAATAATGTTATTCAGTTCATGTATACCCTTAAAATAATGTACATACATTATGATAAAGTAATAAAAGAAAAAAGGAATGGAAAGCATATTACTATTGTACAAACTCTGTGGTAAACTCAGAAATGTTCAACTTCATGAGTTGACATGAATCAAATGCACAATTTAAAAAGTGACTGGACCCCAGTGGATTATGGGATACCAAAGGCTTAAAGGGAATACCAGTTGTTTCATTTAAATTTTAAGAAAATAAGCCAGCGTTTCTTGGCTGCACTTGGAGGAGTCTTTCGAATGGGTTAGTTGACCAGTTATGAAGTATTCACTCTAGAAATGCAGATTTCGAAGGTGGCGGACCCTGAAATGGGTCACGACAACAGGGAGAGAGAGAGAGAAAGCTTTGAAATTTGTACAATGGGCTTATAACAGATTTTGGGGCCCAAGGCAATTTAAAGTCAGTCCACACATAAATTACTACACCAACTTTAAATTTGCAGGAAGTTAAGCTGCCAAGAAGTTTTGTTTTCCCACAACACCAGCAATATGCTTGGAGAAAATGTTTGATGAAAAGCAGCTCAAATTGGGTTTCAATTCAATATTTGAGGAAAATATAAAGGCACACAACAGCTGTCCTGGTTTAGTGTACCTAGCCAGAGGTGAGAAGCACTGGGCTGTAGACACGTGCAAAATTGTATATAATGCTGAGTTCAGTTGAGGGCAAATTCACAGTGACATACTTAGTAAATCTAGTGTTTTGTTATGTGACATTGTGTTCTTCAGAGCAACAGAGAGAAGTGTTGCTATTCACCTGTTTCCACGTCTGTGATCACAGCCTTGTTGTCAAATGAGCCAGTGAGAAGGTGTCGCCCGCAGGGGGTCCAACAGGCATCACGCACAGCTCCTGAATGGCAGGTGTAAACCCTGAGGCATCGCCTGCTCTCTGCTCCATCCCACACCTGCCAGACATGGTCACATTGCATCAAGACAAAGTCACAAATAAACCTCGACTGCAGCAACAAAGTCATTTTTTCACTGACTGAACACAAGCTCAAATAGTTCTGGAAGAAAGCTTTTACTGTTCTGCCTCCACTCCATGAATGACACGGTGTGTACTATAGAACAACTTCTATTGAAAAGAACTGGTGTCACTTAATAAGCAATAGAAGATTTTATCATTAATATGTCCTTAATCTTTGTAGGATGCTTTTAATTTAAGTTTAAGAACAAGTTATGTGATGAAAAGTGCTACAAGTGTGCTGAAAGCCTAAAAGGTAACACTGACCCCTGAATCCTTTATACAGCAAAACAAACTCCTCATGTAAAAACATGCAGTACGACAGAACGAAGCAGTAAAAAAGAAGAGACATCAGACAGCACTGACACACTGTGCTTCCTTCACACAAACAAGAAGAAAGGGCTGCATGCTTTGGATGAGGTTTCAAGGCAGTTTACTGGGAATCAAATACTGTAGGTCAGACTTGGCGGTCACTGCTCTCCCCACCAAAAAGAAAAATGTTTTTTTTTTTGTTATCACTTCACAAATGATTCATGTAAGGTGTCCTCCAGAAATGAAAATCTTTCCTGTGCGAATGAGAATTGGTGAATGCAGTCTCTCTCTTTGTCAAAGCTGAGACAGATGTAATCCAAGCCTTCCTCACATAACTTCTATTGTAATGAAACAAAATGAGATTACTCTGCAAAGTGCCACTGGATAAATTGGCATAATACATATACAAATCAGGCTTATTTGCAGGATTTAAAAGCAAAAACAACCTTTGTGATTAATTTTTTAAACTAATTACCTTTGAGCATGTCTATAAATCAGTTCCCCGTGGGGTGGAACGGCTTTAATGGTTTTGTACTATTAGAGATGTCTCTGATTAGAGACAGAGCAGAGGAGAAAAGCACCAACTGCCTTCTGTTTGCTGTGCCCGCCATAACTATGCTATCTAACACTTTGCCAGTTTGAAATGTGATATCATGGTGCTAATAAAGTACAAAACGGGGCCGAAAAAAGCAGACTGATTCATACATGAGGTGTTAATCTGCCAGATTGTTCTGTTGTTGATTTTGGCTTTGTCTTGGTGTGGCGTTTTTTGTGTTTCAAAAAAGATCACTTGGCAAACTGGCTGGTCAATACTGTGACATGTTTTTCATCAGATTCTGTGCTGATGAAGATAAATGATATTCTGTCAGGCATGTCAAAAGACAAAAGATTCTCCCTGAAGCCCAGCCTGAAAACCAGTGGGTGGTCTGGTGCCCATTGAGGTGAGGTATTACACTAATGATAAAGTATTTTTTATTTCCCCAGGATTGCCAGGGCCACAGAGGAACTTTGAAGATCTGCGCTGCAGATCCCTCTATGCCTCTTTCTGTGTTTCATTATTAAAGATGACTCCTTCATACAGCATATGAAACACACTGAGAAGTACTGTGCCACAGCTCCCACAGGAGCCAGACAGGAAAGAAAGATGGACGGGGGAGAGAGACATATCAATCCAGCAGGCAGTAGTTTAACAAATAGAATGGCAGAGATGCCTTCAGGGTGAAAAACAAGTAACAAAGAGAGAAACAGAGCCCGAGACTCACACTTTTGATTGCTAAAAAGCTAAGTATTGGAGCGAAACATCTATTAAGAATATTTCCATTCACTGTGCAACAGGCTATATAAATTCTCTGTAAGATTTTAGGCTTAGGGAAACACTGCCATCTCAAGGTAACATGGAAATCTGTTATACAGCAACTGATGACAGCATCTATAGTCACAAAAGCTCTCAACTAAACACAGACTTTTACATAACAAGTCTAACAAAGTGGCATGTTGCTTAAGCTCTGTCTCCAACCTGCTCCATATGAATGACAGCGTTAATGATTATGCACCATAACACCACCATTCAATCCACACACAATTGCAATAATCCTGCACAATATGAGACCTATGCATGGTTGAAATTGAGCGCTTGTTTATTTGCATCCCCCTTAATTTCACCGGCCACTTAACAGACACGCTGAGCGGATCCTCGCGGATGACTCATTGGGGTAATCTGCTTCCTAAATGACTCTCGGTAATTAAAACTAAATTGGTATTCGTGTTATCAACTTAAAACTGCTGCCTTACACCTGCTGTAGCCATGGTGACAACAGCTGCAAACAGGCTAGAATAATAATAGTCAGACAGGAGGCCTGAAGGGTGTCGGTGAAGAAATACAACCACAAAGAGGAAAGTGTCAAGACTTCATAGAGTATGCTCCCTCTCTGTCTTCAGACTCCAAACAGAACAGGGAAGCTGTTGTCAAAGTGCTGAAAGACATAATCAATATCTCTGGACAGTATGTCAATAAATATACAATAATGTATGGCATGCTATTATGATACAAGAAAATAAATAATGCCACATTTTCACAAATGACTAGGATTTTTCTATACCAGGACACCAGTGTGTATTACTGTACTCATACCATGGCTGCTTGCCAAACTAAAGTGTTAGACTGTCTTTACATTACATTTAAATGCATATACAAATTTTTTTCACCATTTTTTGTCACATTTTCAATCATTTATTGACTGTCCATTGTTTTTGGGTAAAATGAAACACAAAACATTTTCCCCTATTTCTTGCTTTTCATTGTGAGGATTTCCTTCTTTTCTTTGTCTACTCTGCACTGAATATCTTTGAGTTTAGGTCAACCCTTCAGCCAGTCAACATTCAAGGGAAGGACATTGAGGTGGTGCACACTTATAAATACTTAGGTTTGCACCTGGACAGAAAACAGGACTGGTCCCTGAACACGGATGCCATCTACCCGAAGGGCC
>NW_019522595.1:255900-260069 GCF_002814215.2 Seriola lalandi dorsalis | reverse complement strand
TATCTATCTATCTATCTATACAGCTGTTATTTTCTGCCATTTAATAAACCAAACAATTATTCAATGAATCTACAAATAATCAATAATAATAATAATTGCTAGTTACAGGCCTTCATGTTTCAAGTTTATACTTAGTAAAATCCCCTCTTAGATTTTATTAGTGAGAGTTAACTGGTTAACACAGTTAGAAGCCAAAGCACCGTTGCTATGGTTACCTGCACTTTAATGTGCTGTATTTTGCATGATTTACAACAGTGCATAAACTGTTGGCCAGAACCGAGTTTGAGGTGTTATGTTATGCAAATGTTTTCTGTGGCTAACATGTAGTTATTACGTTTATTGGGGCAATATTCAATAATAACAAAGATTGTGATATTCCCCGCCATATGCGTTATTATTCACAATATCCTTTTTTTTTTTTTTTATCAATTCACTGCTTTTCTTATTGTACTTGGCATGTGACAAATAAAACTTTGAATTAATCTTAAATTTTAAAAGTAATTAAATAACTAAGTCCTTTCTTGCTCTTCTTTGCTAGTCTCCACCATCTGCTCCAAACAGCCCTTTCCAGGACCCAGAAGAGGTGGCTGCCATACTGTTGCACTTGTATGCTTATGCAAATGATCTCATGCATATTTAAATTATTAATTATTCAGAGTCCTCTTAGGATATTGGTGAGGTAGGTGATTTCGTACTGGGATAGAAATATTTAGTCACTGGCAGACACCTGCATTGCTTGACCTTTACAGTAGGGAAATGAGGGATTGTTTCCTGCTGTAAAATGTAGAAAAAGGGGGGGAGGGGAATCAGAGAGAGAGAAAGAGACAGGGAGGGAGAAGGAGAGAAATAGGAAGTCCCATGGGTCCTGACATACATTCAACTGACAGTGACAGATATGATTCCAAAGAAAGTGGTTTATGGTGCATCTATAAATCGAAGCGGCAGGGCAGATATTATCTCCCTGTCTCTAACACCATGCCAATTACACTGAATGTCAGGTAAAGTCATTATCCTCTTAGACCTCATTGATGCACTTGGCACCTGCCTGAAACTATACTGATAAATGGATTTTTGTGCTCCAGACCACCAGGTATATGTAGCAGACAACCTGAGAAAGGATGACAAATTTTATTACATTAAACTAAAACTAATAACTAAAACTTGAATTTCATAAACCAGTTCGAATTGAATCAGAACTAAGTGAGCATATATGATTGGATAAATTGCACTACAGAAACACTGAATCCTGTCATTACTATTTCATAGCCTCCTAGGCTCCTAAGTATTAATGTGCATCTTTTCTGAGGACAGTGCTAGCCTTATTGAAGCTGTTATTACCTTGAAAGTCTTGTCCATGGAGGCAGACAGCAGCAGGTGACTGAGATGAGGCACAGGACACCATTGCACTGTGTTGACTGGGCCCTGGTGGCCTCCCAGGCTCATCAGAAGCCTCCTTGGTATCCCTGCTGTGTCTGGCTTGAGAGCAAGATACGGCTTCACTATCGCTGACACATCTGAGAGAATTTGGCTTTCCCTGGTCTTATTCCCTGTGACTTGGTCTGCTGGATACTTTGGGTCCACTGTCTCCACTGAAGTGGCAAGTTTCTGTCTCTTGGGAATGTATGGTCTGACACATGATGGGACAGTGTACTGTCTTTTTGCTGAGTTCATCCCATCACCAAAGCTTTGTGGCACGTGAGGAAGAATGTGCTGTGGTGACATCTTCCCCCGAGTTGCAGGTAAACTTGGAGGAGCTGTAGTATCTCTGAAATGCTTATGTTGTGCTATCCTGCTCGCGTCAAAAAAGTTCTGTGGCTGTGAACGGGGTTGTATTGAGGAAATGGTACTTTCTGAGATATTCCCATGGCATTCCAACACCGTCCCCTCATGGTCATGGGTAAAACTTCGAGGCTTGGCTGGTACATCTGAGTTATTACACACCACAACTTCTTGGTTTTGTTCATAAGATCCAGTTTGGACAGAAGCTGATGTTCCCTCCTTCGTTTGATCCAGAAATTCATCCTCTGACTCTGAATCCTCATAGGCCACTAATGAAGACATCTTCATAGGACACTCTTAAAAAATAAAGGGACAACAGGTGAGCTCTAAGTATAGTTATTCCATAACATACCTACGGGTGACATCTAGTGGATGCTTGGACTTCTGCACCTAAAAATAGCATACTCACTTGTCACTTTTAGGTAGATTTGTTGACATTAAAATAACGTGACTTGGCAGTTTAACCACAGATTTACAAATGGAAATTTATTGTCACTAGTCAGGTGAAATGTCTAGCAGCCACCTCCACGCACCAGCCAATCAGCTGGGGAGATAAATATAAAGAGGGAAACTCCACAATGGGCTCATCTTAATAAAATAGGACAGGGCAGGACGATCATTTTCGGTAGAGCCCAGAATTTCGAGTTGGGCATGAAACGCTAATGCTACGTGACTAGTCGTCCTGTTAAGGCTTGTTATCTAGTCAACACAAAGCCAAAACAGAAAGAGAGCAAACTGCCAGCTAGCTCAATTTACTACCTTCAGACAGAGCAAACACACTGTTTCTTACTGTTACTTAACTTATAAACGTAAAGACTGGACGCTGTCACTACAAACGTTAACGTATATCCTAAAGTTTAAAGCTAAATTACGCGTTAGGTTTGTGTGTTAAGTAGCGCCTATATAGCAATTTAGCTAACGTCAATCAATTGCACTTCTGGCTAAAAGCCTAATATAACCTACAAAGAATGAAAAACTATCCAGTAAATCTGCGTGTAACATTTTATACCTGCAATCCTGTAAATGCATCAATATATCCGACTTCTGAGAGTTAACAGTCAAACACATGGTAACAACATCCCGCAAAACCATTTGAGTAAACGCAACGTTTCAAAATAAAAGGATCGTTTCGATTTTCCAACTCATGTCGTGAGTCATTCTACAGGTAAAACTTTTATTTTGAAAGCAGCCGGTAGGTACTAATGGTTGTGCGTCCCCTCCAACATATGCCGTATTAAGGTTACTTATATTATATTAAGCTTTTTTGATTCATGTCCAATGAATCTGACAAAATACAAGCCTTATTTTTTTTAAAACTATATAATGCAGCCCCCAAAGTAACATTTTTTTTTCGCATTCATTCATTTGCTCCATCGAATCCATAGCGGAAATGTTGAGCAAGCCATGTTTCGGGGGGAAGAATTTGATCCGAATCCTACCTCAAGCTGATGCAAGCTGTCAGTCTTCTGTGCAGAGTATCATACGGTATGCCGGCTAGTAATTATATTTAGTCTTATATTGTCGCTACTCCATCATTTATTGTAATTTCAGTAACTGTATCATATATGACATCTATGAGGGTAAGATAAATCTATATAATCAGTAATATCGGACGCTTACCTGTTGAAAAGCTACCTAAGTTATCTGTTGTGTGTTCACATATGGGAGTCTTCTCAGACTGCTGTGGAAGATGATACAGTACAGTATCACTAACAGTGTTAACTTTGATCCAGATGCTCTTCAGAACATGTCATATTTACCTATGTCATGTGTTTGGTAACAAATTAGTTTTATCCCATCTCTTGGGCAGTGTGAAGAAGATGACAGACTGTCAGGGTGACGGCGAAGGAGCGAATAGTCCTATGGAGCTGTATGAAAAACTGAACGCTCAAGGAGATAAAGTCAGAGTCTTGAACACGGCTAAAGCTGAGAAAGTAAGTGCTTGTAAACTACCTTGCAATAACAGTATTTTTATTCGATGGGTTTGGTTAAACAAAGTTACAAAAAAAACATGACGTATTCTCACTTCCTACTTGTTGGCAGTTTGTGGTTTTCAGATAAATGTCATTTAATATTTTCTGCCACTACTCCACAGATTAAATGTCCATTCATCTTCACTGTAATAGCGGGAAGCAGAAATCTTAAGAGACAGATATTTCAACTTAAACCGAAACTATCTGGAAGCCTTTACGTAATTTGGATAAACTGATGCTTTAAAATATCAACTTTTTATCTGATTCTGGTGGGATTTGGCTGCTTTTATTGGTGTGATTTTTCTGACAGCAGTGATTGGGTTTTACAGGCTGAAATTGATGCTGCTGTCCAGTTGCTGCTGAAGTTGAAAGTGGACTACAAACAGATGACAGGTCAGGACTACAAAGCAGGAAGTC
>NW_019522595.1:194405-255310 GCF_002814215.2 Seriola lalandi dorsalis | reverse complement strand
GTTGGTCACCTCATCCCCTTCATCTTCACCAAGTGAGTTCTATTCACCAAGTTATCTCAGTCCTTCACCTGTAGACCTGATCTTACTTGTAGATTTTAACTTTATTGATTGTAATTTATAACTGAAACCTACTTCATTTCTCCAGGTGGCTTCAGGATGTATTTGACATCCCCCTGGTGATCCAGCTGACTGATGATGAAAAGTATCTGTGGAAGGATCTAACAATAGAAGACTGCCACCATTTCGCTGTGGAAAATGCCAAGGACATCATCGCGTGTGGTTTTGATGTCAACAAGACTTTCATCTTCTCTGACCTTGACTACATGGGGTAAAATTATTAGCAATGAATGATCCACCTTTCATGTAACTGAGTCAGCATATAATTTCCTATTGCTATCTGAATTGTTTACTTTTTTAATATACTAATTTTGACTTAATTTCCACAGAGCATGTCCTGAATTCTACAGGAATGTGGTTAAGATCCAGAAGCATGTCACATTTAACCAGGTCAAAGGCATCTTTGGCTTCACAGACAGTGACTGCATTGGTAAGACATCTGAAAAGTCTTTAGTGTCAAAAAAATACAACCAATACTTTGGTAAGAGGAAGAAACATTACATTAACTGTTTAATGCTACAACTTTTTGTAACTGATCAAATCATTTTCTTATGATATAATTTGTAAGAAGCTAAATGCTCATAGCTGGTTGCCAGAGCTCAAAGAGCTGTTTTCAAGTACAGATGTTTTCATACATAACAAATCTCACATATATGATTACCTGTAAATGTTTGGTACTTAAAATTAGTTAAAATTTTTTGATGGACAAAATGTTTCAGTATACTGTTGTTTGTGGTTTTACTTCATTATGTCCTGATTCTGAAGTGTGATTGTATTTTGGTATTTTATGGTGTTTATTATTTTTTATCGTCCAGGAAAGATCAGCTTCCCAGCCATCCAGGCAGCTCCGTCCTTCAGTAACTCTTTTCCACAGATCTTTGGAGGCAGGAAGGACATACAGTGTCTGATCCCCTGCGCCATAGACCAGGTCGGGACAGCACTGCATTATTAGATAACAATACTATGTACTGGCATTCATTGGTTAAAATAATGCGTGTATCTGTCCTCTCACTCATGCAGGACCCTTACTTCAGGATGACCCGTGATGTAGCTCCAAGGATTGGCTATCCCAAACCAGCACTGCTGCACTCCACCTTCTTCCCCGCCTTGCAGGGGGCGCAGACCAAGATGAGCGCCAGTGACGCCAACTCCTCCATCTTCCTCACGGACACACCCAAACAGATCAAAAACAAGGTGCTGCTATTACTAGTTATTACAAGTCACTACTTACTAGTCAGATTTGTATTGCCTATGTTTGCTGAATAGCTGATCTGTGTAACTGTTACTTACAGGTCAACAAACATGCATTTTCGGGGGGGAAAGACACAGTAGAAGAGCACAGGAAGTACGGTGGAAACCCAGACGTAGACGTCGCCTTCATGTACTTGACCTTCTTCCTGGAGGACGATGAGCAGCTGGAGAAGATCAGACAGGTGAGGCTGTAAAGAACAAGGGAATCCAATATGATTTTTCAGGCTTAATTTCCTTTGCTAATCACACTCTTTATGTATTTTGTTTTCCCTGATTTGTCTCTTCCCGTGAGCTCTTTATTTTTTTTTTTATCATTCCTCTTTGCTCACTCACCCTCCTTAAATTCTTTTCTGCACCCTCACCCCACCTCTTCTCTCTGCAGGACTATTCAAGTGGAGCTCTGCTAACAGGAGAATTGAAGAAGATTTTGATTGAGACTCTGCAGCCGATGATCACTCAGCATCAAGAGAGACGCAAACAAGTTACAGATGAGACAGTAAAGCAGTTCATGACTCCAAGACCTTTGAATTTTAAGTTGTAGTCTGCTCGAGCTTCTGAGATGTCGGGGGTCATTATGTTGTTAATCTCAATACAAGATCAAGATCAATGCATCTATCTTTTTTCCATCTAAAAGCAATGTAATTTCATTACATATTACATTGTCTCATACAGTTTGCATCAGAACTGGAGAAAAATGTAAAAAAAAAAGTATATATGTTAATTACTAGAGATTATTTGCTTCTCTGTGTCAAAACTAAGCATGGCATTGCCCACGCCTTCACGCTACTTGTTAAATGTACATGTTTTTCTTCATGAAGTGTTTGCAGCACTGCGAAATCGGTTCAGGAGCAAAAGAAGATTCAAGAGGAGTACAGTGCATATTGTGGCAAAATCTGCGCAGTGACCAACAGTAACACAGCTACACATCCACTTTGCAGGATGTTTGTTAAAAGGTCTTATTTTACTTTAGGAAAAAAGCCTTCAGAACAATAATTGTTACTTTGTGATTATCAAAACAGGTGTGTTGTATATGGTGTGAAGAGAGAGGTGTAATATGATAATATGAGATATATTATGATACGTTAATCTCTTCAGAGTTGGAGCACATACCATTAAGTCTTCATCTGGCTTCGTTAAGGAAATTAAAGCAAATGTAATTGTGAGGAGATTTGAATCAGCTTTTTCTCTAAGCATGGTTTAAATCAAGAGGTTTCATTCAACTTATGCCCAGACTAAAAATAAAACTGTACTTCAACAACAAAACTTTGGAAAACATGTTTTATTTAAAAATGTAATCATATCCTATACCTGGAGCTGGTGACTGTAAATGCCATAGCATATGATTTGCATCAATTTCATACTCATCAAAGCATTGAGTGACCCCTCATGTCCTACAGATGGCGGCATTGTCACCTGGTTTCAGTGTTAAGTGTTTCCTAGTGCATGCATGCACATAATATTGTTTTAATATTTCTAGGGTTAAATAGAAAGAGTACCCATTTTTCCCACAATATCACACCCATCAAACATATCAACATAGGCATTCTGTGATATTATTGTCTTGCTGAAGTCTTACTTCACTTTGAACCAGTACTAAAGGTGCCTGAGAACCACTTCACTAACAGATTGTCATTGTCAGTTTCGTACAACTCCACACCTCCAATATTCTTTATAAAAAAAACATTTACTTACTTAATAATTTTGTGTCATACAAAAATAATGTAAATATATTATTCAGCACAACCTTCCAGGAAAATCCTTCATTGCGGCATTATTTGAAGTTTCCTTGTCAGAATTCCCAGGTCCAAATGTGGAAAGTAAAATTCTGGTGTGTTCCCCTTTCATTATGAACATTCAGGTGAGAAAAGCGAGTTCGAGTTAATTTGTTTGTTTGAGCAGGCGCATCACTATCTCATACGAGGAGAGGACTGCCATGTTGACAGGGACGGCTCGCATGCAGTTGAGACTCAGACCCCTGAAGAAGACACCAGGACCCTCAGAGCGGACGCTGTCTGTGATACAGTGCAAAAAGCCTCGGTACCTCCGCTGCCCAATCCAGTCCATCTGGAGACGAGCTTTGATCAGATCCATTGGTGTGCTAACACACCAGCCACACATCCCTGACAGACCTCCTGCCAGAAGCACCACTTTCCACTCTGTACGAAAAGGAAACATTTGTCTGATATGATTCCAATGACATTAATAGTTACTTTACTAAGAACATGACAACTGGCTCCCAATTGTGCTATCCATACTTTCAATACTAATATCAGATCCTGGGTGTTTTAGAGCAGATTTACTCCTATATTTAACAGGTAAGTTGTGTTTGGATTTACCTGGTTCAGTCAGTCCTGGAGGTGTCAGCTGTTCACAGATGATATGATAACTAGTGAGGAAGGTGGCAAAGAAGGGTCCGTCTCTTAGTGCCAGAGCCTGGGCTCCCTTGTAGAGGCCCAGAGCTCCTTCTTCACGGGCGATGGTCAGCAGACAGTGGATGGGGCCATGGTATTTTGGTTTCGGGGCTTCTGCTGTCAATTTCGAAAATGCAACCCTCTGACACTGCAGACGCACCTTCACCATGTCAGCTGGGGACACCAGTAAAACCTGAGCAAAAGAAATGAAGGTATTGAAGTATTTTGAAATTAAAGATCTGGATTCCACCTGAAAGTTTAAACACAGAAAAGTCGGAAAAACAAAGCATTTCAATATTTTTCCAAGATTTAAATAACAAGAATACAAATATTACACCAGACAGGTCTTTGCCTCTTTGCTTTGGTTGTTTGGTGTTATTGGATGGAAACTACCCTCCAGTCATTCAAAGGAGACGCATGTTAAAGTCTCTTCCAGGCTGTAAAGAATTAAATGTATTTGCTTTACATGAGACGTGCTGCAAAACAAATATAAACAGCAATTACATGTGCAAATATTCTTTGTATAGGTGGAAGTCCTTCTAGAAACATCTGAATTGGTCTCAAATGCTTTTAACTATATGAAATCAGTGTGACAGGTTCCAGACAAAGATCAATAAATACACTTTGAAAAAAATATTTACCTGTGCAACTCCTCCAGTCAGACCTGAGAGAAAGAGATCACATGTGGCAGGCCGGGCCTCGGGTGTCCCATGCCGTAATTTACAGAGATACTGCAGGACATTCCTGTAGGTGCCAAACGCCAAAGAGAAGCTGAGGGACACAGCTATGACTGGCATCGTCATGCCCTTGTAGAAACCATACACCTAAGAGAAGACACAGTTAAGCACAGCAGGTTTAAAGAATAATAGGATGATAGTGTTCCAGATGTGCGTTTATATAGACAGGTGGTGGGGTTTCAGGGAGTATTCACAGTGTAGATACACAGAAAGTTTAAACTAGGCCACAATAGTGAAAAATCAGATGTCACTGACAATATTTTACAGTTTGAGACACTCACCCCCTGGTTTTTGTATGTCGACTGGACACAATGCCAAATTCCTCTGTACATGTTTTGGGTTTGAATGTTCACCTACAAAGAGTTCATGAAGGAGAGAAGGATTTCAAGATGTGACTCTTCAAGCAGCAGCAAGGAGAGTATGAGTGGTGTGTGTGTGTGTGTGTGTGTGTGTGTTTCCAACCATACCTTAACAGTGTCAAAAGGGTAGCCAACCATCACACCAAATGCCCCTGCAAACACAAGCATCAGGTCAGATGATAAACACAAAGCCTGAGGAGTACAATGAATGTTCCCCAGGTCCAGTACAAGTCAGCCAGCAACACTAATATTAGGTGTAAACAGTTAAATAAATAAATAATACATATTAATGAAATAAAATAAAATATTCAATTTTTTTTAGCCTAAGTCTAAGTTTTTAAAATATAATCATACCTCCTGCAGATCCAGCAATAAAGTCCATTATTCTTCTGTTGTGCTGCATATGCTAGTAAATAGTTTAGCTTTTTGGTTGCTAGCAACCAACTAAACTGTGTTACTAAAAAGCCCAAATCCCGACATCATGTGCACTCAAGCTCTGTATACAATTTGTTGAGTCTGAAAGTGTCTACAAAATGTTTTTCCTTAACTTAAAACTGAGCAAATGAGCTCTCACAGAACTCCTAGCCGGCTCTATTATGCGTCATGACGTAAACTTAAACGTCAGAACTGGGCGTGTACGTCAATATTGTGTTGTGGAGTTTTCGTGTTCGCATTTATTGGTGTCTCAAACAGACTACTCGATCAGCCTCTGTGTAAATAACAAAATTTTTAAAACAAATATGAACCAATGTCAAAATATTTGATGATCTTGACACTTAATCTCTAGACTTAAAGCCGCTCCCACACCTGTTTGTCTCTCCTTCTCCTCTCTTTCTGCTGCACCTGTTCATAAAGCATATATAGAATAGAGTATATGCATATACGGATATACGGTATATACACTCACTTATTAGTTATTATTTACGCTTAGCTAATATGTGTTCATTACTTGACACAGAACAATATTTTACTTATTTGGTAGGATTTATAGGACTGCTGTATTAGACGGCAACAATTGAGATCTTAAAACCTTATTTTTGACAGGAGTCCACAGCTCAGGATGGGGGAGGGAAGACCTATCATAGTTGACAATGCACTTAAGTGGTACAAATGTTAATCAAATTATGTTGACCCAAATGATCTGGGGTTTTGTTATATACAGTCTATGTGGAGTAAACCTAAGTCTTTTAGGGCTACTGACCTGTTTTCTGCTTTACCCAGGTAGTGATCCATCTTTGAGAGCCAGTATCTTACTATTACCAATGCACTGTAAATTAACACAGGCTAGAGTTAAATCGGTATTTCTCTAAAAGTATCATCAAACGTGATTATAAATCTCAGATATTTGTCCTGCTTTACTGAATTGCATCAGACTGCACATGGCTTCCTGATGTTGTGTCCTAAACTTAGCACAATATACTGCACATGGCCTCCTGAGCACCCTGCTTAAGTAGCCCACTTGGTCAGTCATATATTACACATGCCGATTAGGACCACTGTGATAACAGTGTTGATTTTGACGGTGGGGAAGATCAGCAGTGACCGTTTCAAACTCTCCTCTGCGGCCCTGCCCGATGGGAGCCAATGGGTGTGAGGGGCGGACAGCAGCGACTGGGAGTTGTCTACCTCCAAGTAACCCGATTGGGCTGCCTTAAAAAGGCCAAACACGCTTCTCTCCTCTGCTCTGAGCCCCCGCCTCCTACCGCAGCACAGAAATAGAAAGATTTGGCAGAAAGAGCGCGTCTTGTAGTGAGAGAGTGAGGACACATCAGCAAAATAAATCTGTCACAGTTTGAAGCAAGTTTCAGACTCCGAGTCCCAGTGCTTATCATTAGCCGCAGGAGATCGTTATCTTCCGTTTGCTCAGCATCAGCAACGTCTGAAACCCAAAAGAGGGTACCAGCTCGGCTGAACACCAAGCCGGGGTTTGTAAAATATCAAGTTCAGGCAGATACTGAAAACAAAGTGCTCGCTTAGGGCTTGTGAATTGACCTACAGATTTGTCATCCGCCGAGTTAGCTTGACAAGTTTCAGCCGTTAAGAGTTTTTGAGGGAATGGCATTGGACTTCGCTGCGGGCTGCGTAGGAGGTAAGTAGTTAGCCACGTTAGCAGCCAGGTTAACAAGTTGGAGCTAACGACTACTAGCATTAGCATTAGCAAGCGTTCCTTCTGTATTCTTCCTGCAAGTCAGGCTGTAATGATCTATACCCAGCTGCCACGTCTGAGAAACACTACAAACTAGAATTGCAGGTTAAAGACTCAAGCTCAAATCATTAGCATGATCTTTTTTCAGAGTTATGTATAAAAAACCCGGATGTAATTACAAGTTTGAAGTTACATTCCACACCTGTGGCTCATACACTGGAGTGTTTTTTGTGTGCATTTAGGAAACGGCTAAAACCATGTGAACTAAATTTAAACACGTCCAGTTTACTCAAAATGGAAAATTTCATTTTGGTCTCCAACAGTATTAAAACTATCAGGATATGGCATCATCCTATCTTTACGGTTATTAAATGATAGTTTCTCCCATTCTGCATTGTTAAATACTCTCCATTCCACACGAGGGAGGAACCCTCTAGAGAAAAGGCACACCAAAGGTTAAGTTCATGCTTTCCTGTTTGAATGGAGTTTACAGCTTGCAGCCACTGTCATTAAACCCTTATCCCAAACCCCTTGGGAAGCTTCTCAGCTGTTTTGTCTCTGCCCAAGGCCAGGTCTTCCCAAACTTCAGTACGCCAAGTACCCCAGATAAAGTCCAGAGAGCCCAGTCAAAGAATTGTGTTGTCTGTACCGTTATAGAGTTGAATTTTCATTTTAATTAACTAGGACCTCATTGAAATGAGGACTCTCTGGACTTCAGTGTTGGGACTCTGTGCATTAGTCTGGTAATACATAGGCATATAGCAATGTAGTCTGATTTTGTGCTCACCATAGTCACTGATATATTTCCTAAAAACTACTCTGGATTCACTCCACTACTGCCATACATTGTTTTTCATTCAGTGATTCAAACATGCCAAAGCCTTTCCCAAAGCAAGCTGGTTACTTCCAAGTAAGAACAGGAGGTGTGTGTATAATTTGTAATCATAAACTAGAGATTAGTGCAACAGTGCCATACAACCTTTGAAATAATAATCTGATTTGAAAAACTTTTCAATCATAAAATATATAATTTATATAAAATCTTTCATATTGATACTAATATACTATCCTGTTACAATTGAATATAAAGAGATGATGATTCTAGGTTAATAAGTCCTAATAAGACATGGTCAGAAGTTGCTGCTATATAATGGATTTTTGTCTCCTTGGCATAAGTCAAGGACAGCACACTGTTAAGCTTTCGTCACTGGGTACAGTGCAGTGACCAGCTGATCAGTCTCACGATGGGCGGGCTGTCCACTGTTGCAAGATGAGCTACTTAATCATAAGCCATTTTGCTTCCCGAAAACAAACCATATTCTTGTTGCAGCGTGTAACCGTGATGGCTACATTGTATTTGTACCATATAGCTTTAAATATGTACAACTGTATTGCTCTTAGCAGGACAAGAAGACGGTGACAGTTTGATTCAATTTAAAAATATATATATATATGATTTTAAATTCTGTCTCGTCTTTTTCAGGTGCTGCTGGTGTTTTGGTTGGACATCCATTTGACACTGTGAAGGTGGGTGTCTGTTCCATCCTCTCCACTATTTACTCATGTTAGGCAATGTTCATGATCCAGTAACTGTGCTGTTAAAATGTTGTAAGTCAGACCACTCTGTTGGCAGCCTGAATTTGCATCCAGATAACCCAAAGTTACACTGTCAGCCTACAACAGGAATGGCTAAACTGGGCAAGAGGAAAGGGCCATCTGATTACTATAGGGATAATATTAGGACAAAGATATTTGTAGATCTATTAAATGCATATAATTGTGTTTTAAGTTTTGTAGATCACATTTTCCATTTCTTTACTACTAAACCGAATGAATGAGTCTCCAAAATTCCTATTTAAATGTAAGTATTTGTCAGCAAGCAAGTACTGCATACAGTTTAGAGAAAGAGTAAAACCTTTAATAGATTACTAACTCTGTATTGTTGTCCACAATCAAACAAGTTAGCAATATTGTTCCAGCTCATTGAAGCTACTTGAAAGCCTAGCTTTTTAATCATTAAAGGTGCATTCACTTCCTTATAGATTTCAGTGAACTTATCATTTATCAAGTCACTGTCATGTTGCTGAATAACGGTGGTATTCCCTAATTCAGTACAGTCATCATTTTCAACTAACTGGAAAGTTATGCAAATATAGAAATATTTTATTCACAACTTTTTTCTTTTTTTTTTCACTCACTTGATATAGCATTAAATTGTGTGAATTTGCAGCATCCACTTTAGAGGCACACAGGGATGATGAATAGTTTGGTTGTAGCTCTTGTATACTTTGCTTTAAATGTTGTTTCTCCCTGAGCTGGTGTCTGTTTGGGGGCCGGGGGAGGCTGTCTTTAACAGCAACAGTGTCACTGTGTTGTAGATGAGAGAGAGAAATAAACAACCTCTCCACGGAAATGTGACCTAGTAAGTATGGTCAAGGTCTTTCTTTCTCTCACCCAATGTCCTGTCTTGAGCTATAGAAATATAAAGCACAGAAGACATTTTTTCCTTTAGATACAACTTTATTCCCGGTTAATGTTTTTGTTTCTCCCTCATGTTGCACCCCCTTAAGCATTCCAATATGTGGTTTGTAGTTATTGTGGTCCTCTTTGGCTTTATTACTCTGTCATAGAACCCTAACATGAGACTTCTCATCCACAGGTGCGGCTTCAAGTTCAAAATGTGGACAAACCTCTGTACCGTGGGACATTTCACTGCTTCCAATCCATCATACGCCAGGAGTCGGTAAGCCTGCGCTTGTTGTTGTGAATGCCTCTTAATGTTTTTCCTCTTTATATCAAATGATTCTTGGGTTGCATTTAAAACTGTGTGTAGCTTCTCACCATGTGCTCCCTACTATGCCAATGTGGAGAATTGCCACCGCACTGATTTAAGTGTCCAGTTACAGTCTCAGCCCGGGATCAGACAGCATGCTCCTAACATGGGTTGTTAGGGGTGAAAGGGGGGTTGGGGGGTGCATCTGTTAGTCAGGGTTGGTGAGGACCTTTTTCCTGCGTGGGCTAAATAAAGATTTGGATGTCGTGGCATTTGAGCTAATGGAGTATGCTCAGTCCTTTGACTGAATTTTCTCATGGAAGCATTAGACTATATTCCTCAAACAGGACAATATTAGAATGTTAAGTGGTTTCTCAGCTTAATTTGAATGTTTGATGATAATTTTCGGGGACTAAAAGGGATTAGCAGACTAGAACATTTGACTGTACATGTTTTTGTCTTAGCAGTATCAGTGTGGTTACATCATTTTTCAGCATTCCAACAATGCCTCTGTGATAACCCAAGGGCTTTAACACTTGACATGTTAAATGCTGTTTTATCATAACTTTTGGCATCTCACTTGCTGAGGTTTTCCTCTGTTAGTGTGACTGTAAAACACACACTGCTACAGTTACTCTTACTCTTATTACTGTATTCCTACAGGAACAGAAAAAACAGTTTGGAGAAGCTCACACTATTTGCGTTTGTAGTTGAGAGCATCTGATCATTTAGAGGTCAATTCAGATCTGAAGAAACATGGAAAATATTAACTTAAGACTTTATTAGAGGTGCCATTTGTATCTGAGCCATATATCAAAACAGTTGTGAGCTGATGGTTGCGTGTCACATTACTTGTGAGCAGTAATCACCGGTTTGTGCAAACAAATCCTCAGATCCCAGTAATGTCTTTGTGTCCGTAGGCACTCGGCCTGTACAAAGGCATCGGCTCTCCGATGATGGGGCTGACCTTCATCAATGCCATAGTTTTTGGTGTCCAGGGGAATGCCATGCGCAAGCTTGGCCGCGACACACCGCTCAACCAGTTCCTGGCTGGAGCCTCTGCTGGAGCCATCCAGTGTGTCATCTGCTGCCCAATGGAGCTGGCCAAGACGCGCATGCAGTTGCAGGGCACAGGAGAGAAGAAGTCAAAGAGGAAGATGTATAAGAACTCCCTGGACTGTCTGGTGAGAATCTACAGGAAGGAGGGAATCCGAGGTATCAACCGCGGCATGGTGACCACCCTGCTGCGTGAGACACCTGGTTTTGGTGTGTACTTTCTCACGTATGACATGTTGACACGTTCCCTGGGCTGTGAGCCAGAAGACCCGTACATGATCCCCAAGCTGTTGTTTGCTGGTGGAATGTCGGGCATCGCCTCCTGGATCTCCACCTACCCTGTGGATGTGATTAAGTCGCGTCTGCAGGCAGATGGGGTCGGTGGTGTCAACCAGTATAATGGCATTATGGACTGTGTCAGACAGAGCTTGAAGAAAGAGGGGTGGAGGGTGTTCACACGTGGACTCACATCCACCTTGCTCCGTGCATTTCCAGTGAATGCTACCACATTTGCCACTGTGACTCTATTTTTAATGTACATGCGTGAGGGAGAAGAGTGTAGCATTCAGGACTCTGAGCCACAGTCCGTCCAGCTGCAGCCTCTGCAGCCACAGACACAGCCAACCAGCATGTAAGCCGCTGTGCAGCAGTGAGCATTACTACAGTCATCAGCAAATCTGTCAAGTGTAGATGGACTTTGCAACTTCCTGCAGGTCTCTGATCTGTAGCTTGGTATCCATCCTGGGTAAGCATCTGTCCACTGAGCTTCATCCAAGTGACCACGTAGTATTTAAATAATATATATTTTAAGATAAAATCTGCACTTGTAAATATAGTCTCTTTTTAAACATCCTTGGTTTTATACATGGTATGTTGAGTTTTAAGTAATTTAGTAAACTTGACAGTTACAAGAGTTACGGTTACAGTTCTCCCTAAAATTCGGAGTCATAGAAACACTTTGTCTTTGATGCTGTGTTCATGTCACGATTTACACCTGGAAGTCATTTTAACACTGGTCTCCACTATTACCAACAAGCCTGAACTTGTAGAGTAATCACTCAGTTACGGATTACCAAAAAGGTTTGGGCATGCTGGTGAAAATGAATGCATTTGTACCGTGCCTCTCTGCAAACTCCAATCAATGAAAATAACATGTATTAAATTGAAGTGGTTGACCAATCCATAATACTCTCTCCATTGCGTCCAGGTCAAATCATCCCCTTCCCGTTTACCTCTATGTGAACACAGCATTTCAACATTGTGATGTAATGGTTACAAGTACATATACATGTACATTTATATAGATATGGTTGTATTCATTTTCTGATGTTACAACTGTGTATGTGCTTTCCTATGAAAAGTCATAGGAATTTAATCCAAATTGTGACTGCTGCCTGACGTTTTAATCGAGTATGAGGTTACAACTGTCTTCTTTTTATTTCAGTTCTTTGTCCATCTTTAATATAATACCTTAGATTCTGAAATTTAAAGTGAACATATTACAGGCTCAGATGTTGCCCATTGCAGTAGGACATAAAGTTTAGAAGAAGTCAGAAAGAATAATGATGTGTAATTATTTCTTTAAAATGTTTGATTATTTGACACAATCGTTGTGTAAAAACCAGATCTGATGCAGTTTGTAATGTTGTTTTGGACATTGTGCAGTGTCCAAAGAAAGCACCTTATGGTATAAGAAAATGGTTACATTTTTGGCAATCCCATTTTTTACTTTACACTCAATAGATTTTATATTTTGTATTTACCACTAATGTAAGAATCTGTTACAGTGTTGAGCAAAAGTGATAGCTTATTTAAAAAGTGGGCTTTTTTAAAATCCTAAATGCATTTTTAAACCTTCCTCTTCCTGTCATTAGATGTGAAGCACAATCTTCCATGTTGTCCACAAGGAGGCATTGTCAGACCAGTTGTGTACACGGTAACCTGCACCATAATGGAGGCAGAGCAAGTTAATAGCTCCTGCATATTTTGTCACTTGTAGCTTCTGTTTTTGAGTTTAAGACAGTACAACTGTACTACCTGTTAGCAAAATTATAATGATTAAACATCAGCTCCAGTAGCTACTTAATAGTCAACTAGAAATAAAATCCAGCTTGTGGCTTATAACACCTGATGTGAACTTAGAAAGATTTTATAAATCATTTAATCATTTACTTCCGTCTCTATACATGTTTTAACCTGAAACAACATTATGATGACATTTTCAGACATTTGACCACCAGGCTTGCAAGTGTTATTATAACTGAGAAATACTCCCTTGTCCAAAGCTTCAGCACCAAAGATAGAACCAACATATTTTGAGAAAGGTTCTGTTGTCTTAAAACCTCTAAATCTGAAGTTAAGACTCCCCTGCTTCCCTCTCCATACTAACAGAGGGCACAGACCGTGTCACTCAGAGCAATGTGACCTCTGTACTCTATCCAGTAAATAATTGCACAAGTGAAAACTCTTTACATTTTGCAGGTTTTAAATGTGAACTTGCATGTTAGCTGCAATCAAACATCAACTGGCCTGCAGGTGGCACAGATGTCAAAACTACAGAAGCTTTTACTTTCCCTACACACCTTCATGTCTACATTTGCAGTTGTAAACTGCTCTTTACCAGTGAGTGGGAAAGTTAAGACTGGGACTGTAGGGTCAGAAATGCAGGTATGAAACTGCTTTGGAGTTGTCTTATGACATAAGTGTACATACTGTGTATTTGGTGTTTTATGTTTTCATGTCATCTTTTTAATTATGAAGGTGTGAAATTTATCTGGGCTTTAAATTTACCCTCATTACAATTCTGTATTTCTGTTTCAAGACTTTACTTCTATATTTCGTTTATATATTAGGTTTGTCCGACTTTGTTGGTGGATGATACATGATTGCTGACATCTTTGTGTAAGGGGTGCTTTAATTATCTAATGTTGCCTTTTTGTTCTGTACTTGTCTATGTACAAAATCTTGTACCAAAGTAGCGTGCCCACTCTGTATTTCTTTAAGAGAATGGTGAAATAAAAGCCACTTTCTTTTCTCATATCCTGAAAGACACAGATCTTGATACAGTTTTACTACAATATGTTGAGCATTTGAGTTTTAAAAATTGAAAGCTGATTCTAAGCAATCAGACATACTATAAAAATAATGAACAGAATGAATGGATGAGTTAGACATGTGCTGAGCCACATGTTCCTTTTAAAGATATAAAAGGCTGACCTCTAGTGGTTATACTTGGGAATCACAGGTTTTACCTACATTTTGTGCTCATCCATATTTTTCAATCACAAAAACACTGACAATTATGTAAAAAAAATATCAGTTTATTAAAGAAATTAGAGTACAGTTGTAAACAAAAGTGTCCATTATTGTAGCAAAAACAATAAGTTATTCAAATATTGATTGAGTTCTTATGATCAGTGTTGTCTAATACTGTCTGACAGGATTACTGCCAGTACAAGTCTTAAATGATTTTTAAACAAATACTATGCTTATATAGATAAACCCAATGTATTATATAATAATTATATCAGGTTGAGTTGGGTTCCCCTTCAACTTGTGCAAAAAGGTTGAAGCCATATCCTGAGGCTCTTATCTCATTGAGATACAACATCTGATAGAACAGTTACTGCACATAGCAGAGAAACTGGCATCCTCTGGTCTGATGTGAGACTGAAAATAAAAGAAGGCAAAACAAAGGGCAGGGAAAAGTAAAGATACTTCACTATTAATCTCCACTTTTTTCTTTTTTTTTTACCAGAGATGATTTCAGCTTGTGGAATTCCTAGTCAGCCTCCCCCAGGTTGCTAAATGGTTTTTCCTGCTTTGGATGTGTTCATAAGGAAGGAGTCACAGGAGTAGCGCAGGACGCGGTAGACCTCTTCAGCTCTGGATTGACTCATGCAGCCTCCTTTCTGTATGGCTTCAATGGAGCTGGAGAAGGAAAACACGTAAATGAGAGGAGATGTTATGATGTGTAAACAAGAGGGGAAAGAAGGTATCAGGCTCTTGTCTTTCCATGATATAAACACACACTTCTTTTACCTGTTTATTAGTTGGCTGATTGACCTGAAGTTGTGACTCATGTTGAGAGCATGGACATAGCTGACTGAAGGCAGGCTCAAGTACAGCTGCAGGGCTTGCTGCCTGTGCTGCCCTTTGACCTCCAGCGGCACACTGATGCCCTGACCTTTTCGCTGCTCCAGTCGTGCCAGGTCGGCCAGCAAGCCCGCACTTTCCTCAGCACCATCGCTCCACAGAAAGCGAACTCCAGTGCGCATCAGGCCCGCTAATGTGCCGTCATAGTAACGTGTTCGTTGAAATGGACGTGAGGCCTCACCTGAGATAGTGATGATCGGAAACAAATATGATCTCACAGTTGATCAAATTTGAAATCTGAATTATTTCTTATTCTTTACACCTGAGGGCATTAAGCATTCTCTTTCTCAGTATAGCTGTGTACATCTCTGGAATAGGCTAGTTCATTTAACTTTATTCAAAGCAATAGTTGGACATTTTGGGAAATAGACTTATTTCCTTTCCTGAAGCTAGTTAGCTCCTGAAGCTGGTTAACTTAGCTTAGCACAAAGACTGGAAACGGGGAAAAAGCTAACCTGGCTCTGACTGAAGATGACAAAATCTGCCCACCACACCACCACGCCCTACAGCTCACTGTTTAACATGTTCCGTCTTGTTTATTTTATCCGCACAAAAACCAAAGTGTAAAAATGTGCTGGACTATTTCTTGGACTAGCGTAATGACAGACAGGCCTGGAGCAGACAAGACTCCAGGAAGTCACTGCACACGGCTAAGAAACAGTCCAGCACAACTTCCCATAACACCACAACCTGTCACAACTACATTTGGGTTTTTTGTACAGATAAAACAGACAAGAACTTAAGCTTAGTATAGCCACATGAGAGTGGTTTTAATCTTCTTATCTTACTCTCAGTAAGAAAGCACATCAACTAAACATAAACAATTACAGGAGTAACCAATTATAAACCATGTATAAAAGCCTTAAAATACACAGCAAAATACACAGTGTATATTATATATTAAAAAAAAAAAAAGGCTTATTATTAAGTTACAAAATCAATACACGGACTGACCTGACTTGGTACGGTCCTTCTCCACAATCAGACAAATGCGCTCAAACAGTCCCTGCAGGCTGTTCACTCTTTCGACCAATCGCTTCCGGTTCTGCACTGCGGCCAGATCTGACTGGCTGTGCCTCTCCACTGCCATGCGGTTGCTGACGATGAAGTAGCTGCCGTCAAGTGAGCAGACGTGGACGGTGGCTGCGTGGCGCTGGCGCAGGCTGGTCATCAAGTCCACTCCAGTACTGATGCAGCGACTGTCCACCAGAATACAGACAGACCCGGGTGGAGCTGGGGACTCACTGACCGACACATCTTGACCGATGGACTTCTGGGGTTGAGGCACTGAGGAGGTGGCAGAGGTTGCCTGGACATGGGAAATGAAATGTCAAATGTAGATATTTTTAAGTTTCAAATAAATTGTTTTCAGGAGCAAATTTTAGAGATAAGGTATCCATTTTATAATCAGCACAGTGTGTTTCTATGTACTCCATCTTGCTTTCACACATACTGTATGGCCCTATGAACAGGTGTGTTTATATCTCGTCTTGTTTGCTTTTACCTGTAGTTGAATGTTGGAGGATAACAGCGACTCTGACCTCACAAAGTCTAACTCATCAGAGAGGAGATGTTGATTTTCTAACCTCTGGCGGCACCTGCAGGAGAGCGCAATCAATACCCTAGTAACTGGTAAGTGTTTGTACATGCGTGCAACTATATGATGGTCTCTTTACCTCTCATTTTGCTGTTCTTCAGTCACTGAGCTCCTCTGTGCTTTACTCAACAATGAGACCTTGGATGCTATGGTTGAAGACGAGGAGGAGACGGCTTTCTGCTGCTGCTGCTGAGGTCTGCTGTGCTCCGGCTGTGCCACATTTGGCCGCAAGGGGACAGCAACATCCCCTCCTGTTGGAGGACTTCTCTCTTTATTACCTTCACCTCTCTCCTCATCACTAGAATCATTAATGTGGATGACCCGGGTACGCTTGGTTTTCACCCCCGCTCTCTGCTCTGGTGGAGCTTCAGCCCAGGTCTTAACGCCGGCTCCAGCTTCTGCTCTGACTTTGTGCAGGAAAACACGTCGTCTGGTGGCATACTGCCTCCTACCGTCTACATACGAGTCCTCAGGCATGAGCTCAACGTCTTCAGCCTCTTCCTCGCTGCTCTCCACATCCTCTACCTCACTGCCGACCACAAAGCTGTCCTCTGCATACGTTTCATCCATCTCAGGCACCTGGGAATAAATGTTAGGAACATGGGTTATCTGAGTTTGGACATTGGAAATTTTTATTTGTATTGAGTAAAGAAAAGCTGAGAATAAAATATACAGCATTACCTGGGAAAAGATGTCAACGTGATGGTTTCTGTAAGACATTTTGAACTTGCCCTGGACTGCAGGGCTTCTCACTGACTTTAGGTAAACCCCATGCATCTCTGAGTCTGATGTAAATGAGAACAGACAGGAAGCCCAAGTGTAAATGTCACAGCAGGACTCCTTCAGGTTACTAAAACACTCAAACACTTAGTTCAGTGAATCTGATTTGAATAAACTGCTAAAGATACAGTACAATCGCTTTTCTTGGTGCTGTACCATTCAGTCCCTGGGAGAGGTGCATGTTGTCGACCACAAACCCATCAAGAGACTGGTTCTCTTCCTCTCCATCCTCTTCATCAGATGACACATCTGGCCCCTCTGCATCCTCTGACAGCTCCGCTTCTTGATCCAGGAACTGACGCCCTTTTCGACATACGGCGTGCTGACAAAGGAACGATGGAAAATGTCAAGGTTGACAAATAGTGAAGGCGCAACTGATAACGGATATTTATAGATTTGACATATCCATGGTCAAAAATCTGATCAGAAAAATTTGTTTTGACTGTGTGTTGAAAGAGACCAACAACAGTAAGCTACTTCAAATGAAAGAGACTAGGGCTTAGATTTACACTCATAACGGAGTCAGAAACAAACCAGATATGTCTTTGTATCATTCACTGCATATAAACACGATGACTAAAGGACAAGATTGAGATTCAGATCACAGCACCCTGCAGAGCTATCTGTTGCTGTACAGACCTTGGCTCTTGCCTGTTGGACGTGTTTCCTCTCAGCTCCCTGTGCTCTGGTTCGGCGCGTGAACACACTGTCATTCTGGAAATCATCATCGGAAACAGCTTCGCCCTCTTCATCAGACTGGAGAACGATGAGGAGAGCAAATTAGTCAAATACTGTACGCTGTTAATAGTTTATGGTGCTGCATATTAACTACATAATGAGCACGTGTTTAAATTATTGTAAATAATGCATGGAGTGAAAGTTTAATTCAAATCAAATCAGCTGTGTTGAAATGGTTGAACCGTGTGGCATACTTAAACACTAATGAAGAAAATCTCACAGTATTAAGTGCAGCTGCACGTTTCCTGTTCACAACCACAGGAGAGTCCACGTCGCTGGAGACCTTGGACTAGCAGAGACAAGACATGTCATCTTTTACATGCATACATAGATGTTCTGTCTGGACTCAACAACTCAAGTTAGTCAATGTTTATGATAAGAATAGTTCTTTTCTTTAATCAAGATATGTTTTGCTGAGACAATTGAAGAGCTAAAAATGCTCCATTACTGCTTGCAGGCAGGTTGCCATAACAACTACAGGTACCTTGGTGACGATGGACGGAGGCAGCCTGAGCCGTCTCAGTCCTATATCTCCTGTCTTACGTATATCAAGAAGAGCTGCAATGATTAGTCATTTAACAGACAGAACAAATTAATCTACAGAAATTTTTTAAAATCAAAACAGCAAAAAATTTGCTGGTTTCAGCTCCTCAAATGTGAATTTTTTCTGGTTTTCTATGATAGTAAAGTGAATATCTTTATCTTTATTTTTTAGGACTGTTTGGATAGGGAATTGCAGAAAATGTCTATGTGGTATCGGAAAATCTCACAATTTCACAATTTTCTGACATTCAGTCTGACATTTCTTCTGACAATTTTATGCACAAAATGATTAATCGATGAATTGAAAAAACAAACAGCAGATTAATAAAAAGATAGTCATTAGTTGTAGTCCTAATATCAACAGGCTTTGCTCACCACTTCTGGGGATGACAAAGGGTTGACCTTGTTCTGATGTCTTCTTTTAAGAACCACAACTTCATCTTCACTGTCACTGTTGCACCCCACTGAGAAAGGTGAGACAGAACAATGACAGTAGTTTCAGGATAGATCAGGGAAAAACAAACTGAGCCAATATAAAGAACTTTAAAGTTTAGGAATCACATTTTTTAAGGGGTAAACAAACCTGGATGAGGAGGGGAGTCAGACACAACAACAGGTTCCTGACTTGACTTGTTTTCCACACCGGACCCTCTCTCAGCCTCGACGGGGCGACCCGTCGGTCGTCTCCGTTTCAAGCTGGAGAGTAAAGTCGGTGTGTGAGGCCCGGCTGGACCAGGAATGAGCGTCCTCTTTGCTCCCAGTGACGTGATTGGAGATGGGAGTCCCCCACCTTTAGGCATCAAAGGTGAAGTCAGAAGAGGAGACATTCCTCTCCTCCTTTGTTCTGAAAACATTTGTGCTGTAGACGATTTAGATTCACTGAACTGTGCAGGCGTTCTCTGTCTAGTGAAGGTGTTATTGGGTGTGGAAGAGTTAGAGACGGCTGGCAAAGACAACGGGGAGTCAGTCTGCTTCTTAGGCCGTGGAGAGGTCAACATACATGGGGCAGCCTCGACCTCTGCTTCATCCTCCGAGTCCTCCAGTGAATAGCCGAGGTCAAAATTGACAGAGAAGTAGTCAGGGGAGGTGTCTGCATTTCGTTGCACTGTGGGAGATTTGCAATCAGCTGTAAATACTTCGTCCATCACTGAACTGTCTATTATACGTTTACTGGGTGCTGTTGTGTTTGTATTATGTTTTGTAGTGTTATACATATTTGCATCCTGAGGTGTCAGCTTGGCATGTGTTGTATGTGTTATCAACTTTGTGTGCACTAATTCATCCGTTTGCACTGTGTTTAATCTGTGTGTGCTGTCTGCTGTGTGCGTTGTGCTGCACGGGTGTGTTGGGTGTGTTGGGTGTGTTGGGTGTGTTGGGTCATGCAATTGTGAAGTGTTAGTCATCTTTTTTGTGCTGTTGGAAATGTCTCTGGCACAAGGGGATGTCCTGGGTGTGATGCCGGGAGTGGAGATGTCTGGGATGGACATCTGCAGGAAGGCTTCGTCATCCTCAAACAGATCCATGCTCTTGTCTGTTTTAGAGCTGCACTGAGAGGCCCTGTCGTCTTTTACTCCTCCATCCGTCAAGTCTGGCGTTCCCTCATTCCTCAAATCATCCCAGCTTCCCTTATTGTTTTCAGCATCTTCAACAATCTGTTCCTCCTGGAGGTCTGTCTCCCTGCCCTCTTCCCTGAGATGATGGTCATCGTTTACTTCTTCGTCCCCAAAGACCTCATCCCAGGTGGGGCTGTCGGCCCCTTTACGGACAAGCTGCTGCTCCTGATGAGGGCAATCATTATAGATTTCACTCTCCTCTTCACCCACTGGATGCTGATGTGAGTCTGCCCTTGGGGATGCATTGTCAGCCTCACTTAACACCACTTCATCGTCGTCGTAGTCGTCGTCTACGTCCAAGGTAAAGGTGACCTGAAATGGCTGATGAATCCGCCGAGGAGAGGGAGGAAGTGACGGCGCAGCCATGTCAGCCTCTAAACCTGCAGGTGGTGACGGTGGAGATCGGGACAGGAGCTCCGCCACGTTGGCCAGGATGACCTTCAGACTCTCATCATTCCCTGAGAGGAATTTAGCAGAGGATGGAGGAGGTACTGAATCCCATTTAGGAAGGTAGAACATGGCCTGAAGTTCAACATCTTCATCTTCATCAATTTTTGTAATCAGCTGTGAAATACTGTGCAAATGTATAGGCTCTGTCACTGCACACTCTGAATTTATGACACCCTCGTCAATAATGGCGCAGTCGTCATCCATGTCAGCTTCTGGACGGTCATTTTTTGAAGGAGGAGGACCGATCGCCTCAGGTCTCGGGTGATCTGAGAAGTCTTCATAAAGTGCTTCAGTATCATGTTCAGCTGGAGGTCTTTGTTTTGTCACAGCTAATGTGGAAACTAAACTCGTTCTTTCTGTCTTTTCTCTGTCTGCTTCTTCATCAGGACATTCTAGATCAGACAACGTCGAGTGAGACAGTTTGGGTTTGTTGTTAGTAGTTTTAGTGCAGGTCTTTGCGCTCCTCTGCTTCTTCTGTCTGTTCTTCACGTGGCCGACAGCATCGGCTTCGTTGAGGTAAGGTAGAAGCTCCTGTTCGTAACGGCATTCCCCCTGAACACAAGCACAAGCGCGCACACACACACACACACACACACACACACACACACACACACACACACACACACACACACACAAGAGTTGTGTAAGAAAACATCCCACAGCAGGAGAACCAAGGTCAAAAAGCTGTAATCAGCCTCTGGACTTGCCAACCCGTTTTAGAACACATGTGATTTCCACAGCGGCCAATTCAGCAATCAAACAGTAATATAATCAGGAAGTGCCCTATGAAGAGATGTCACATGGCAACCACACATGGGGCACATACAAACGTCTGATGTAACATTCCCCAAATTAGTTTTGGTAAAACATCGAAGGCGGACGTGGGAAAGTTTAATCACAATTAGATACTGTTCCCCAGGAAAACTATTTTAATGGACTATAAAACAGAGAATCTCCTTCAAAATTAAAAAAAAAAAAAAGTTTCCATCTTTCCATCTCTTTCTCATTGTACCTTTCGCACAAATGCATACACATTGTAATCATCCAACACCTGTCATGGTTACAGACCATGTGACCCAGAAATGATTCATCGAGAGTGGTATCCCGCTTGGTCCGGCAGGGTGCCATCGAACCTGTGAGCGGCAGGAAGAAGGCGCTCCATGAATACACAAAGGAAAGAAAAAGACGCGTCATGTAGAGTGGGAGCCAGGGAAGAGTCGCACGGAGAGCAAAATAACAGTTTTGCCTCGGAAGAGGGCAATAAAACTGAATGAGAAGAGACTTTATGTCACTGTATTAAATAAAGCGTCACACTAAATAGAGTGGGAATGGTTTCAATGGGAACAAATAGCCCCTGGTGTTAGATAACAGGAAACTGCGTAAAAGACCTTAGAGCGAGGAAACTTTAAAAAAAGTATGTTTCTATTTTTATTCTGTTATAAAACTGTGTATTAGTGACGAAAACAGGCACACACTTGCCTTTAGTTCCAGATAGAGTTGGTAAGACCCCGCTGGGTCTTTACCCAAAAAGTCACTAAGGTACAGTAAGCACTGTATAGTAGCACCTGCCCACTATTCGACTGACAGTGAAACTCTTGTCTTTTAATAGACATGCTTTCAAAGCCAACTCAATTTAATCAAATACATAAGTGTCATTAAAACGAAATCATTTTCTGTCTGACGCTGACCTGGTGTCTTGATTATTTGAGCCTCTATATTGAGGGCTCAATAAAAAAGCGATAAATTGTCTTTGATGGGTCCAAAAGCCTTTTAACTGGAACTAAAAGAAGAGAACACGTTACCACCTTTTATTGGTTTTCAATTGATTTCAGAATGCAGTTTAAAATTGTATTAATCACTTATAAGCTGTTAAATATTTCAGACCTACTAAGGCCATACATTCATACAAGGGCGTGCACGCAATTCCTAAATATAGATTTGCTGTATAACCAAAGGTGACTGTGTATTCACGGTTTTTAGTGGAACTGCTAGCTAGGCTCAAAACTACTCAAAAAGGATGCTTGATTCTCTGATTCTCTTTTGTTTTGTTTAGTTTGTTTAATTTTGAATTTACTTTTGATTAATTGTACCACTGAATTAGCATCAGCAGCTTGTTTTGTAATATTGCAACATACAGAAAAGCCGTCCCTGTTTTCTTTATGAAGAATCAACAGGATCTTATTCTTGATCAGCAGGTTTCGACTTTGAGACATGGCGCCAGTAGTACGTCGACATGTGCGTCAACAGCATTTTTTATTGTTCATTCACATCTTTCACACCTAATCAGCACACTATTGTGTTCCTGATGAGTTTGTATGTCATGTAAGAACAGCTTCCGAGTTATTCAGTCAAAATTGGGAGCGAGATTCAGCCTTTATAGAGACTGTAGAACATGTGTAATCTAATCAGCCACTTAACAATAAAACATGTCTTACATTACGCTCTGACGTGACAGGTTTGCCATCTTAAATAACAGTTATAGCCATATTTACTGTGAAAAGCAAATAAAAGAAGAGAACAACTCCTATACATGTATTTCTTCACACCTTGGATTAGTTGAATCCCTTAATTAGACAAACAAACCTGGAGGCAGACATTAACAGCTTGAAGGTGTCACACTCCTGCAGCCACAGCATGAGAGCTGTAATTAACACTTTAACACTCAGCAGTTCCCATAGGGGGCTGAATACTTTTCACAGGCGTGGCTTTCTCCTGAAAAATAGAATCTATTTACGTACTGTACAAATATTATCACTGGAGCTTTGTAATTGCCTGCCACGGCCGAGGGTTTGGTTCATGTCACAACATAATCTGATGGAAAACATAACCACTTAACAGCTGTTATATTTTGAGAGGAGAAAACAAATACATGCTGCTAGCTACTTGTAACTGCACCACTCTGCACACTGGTCCTCAGAGACCACACTGATTCAATAGTCCTCACATTATGGCGGATAAGTACAAGGGGACTAAAAGAATGGATGTTCTTACATTTATTAAGGAAGCAAATCTGTAATCAAGACACAAATAATTTCTGAGTTAGAATATTTTATATTAAGTTTAGATTTTAAATATATCATATATATCAGTTTCTGAGAAAAAAACATTACATTTAATAATGTTTAAAAGTAAAATTGAAATGTCTTTTTAAATTCCATCTTACTGATCCAATCAAAAATAAATTTCCTTATTAATAATTTTAGTAACATTCTGTATTTTTTGTCCATGTAAATTACTTTCATTCATATATAAAAATTGAAAAATAATAAGATTTTTTAAAAATTATAATTATTAGATAAAAAATAACAGGATTTTGTGGTTTTCTCAGCTGATCATAACATAAAACATAAAAACATAGACCTATTTACACCCGCTTACATTTTACTAAACCATATACATTTTTTTTTTACTATTTATTAATACTTCATGAATAATATCCAGTCTGTTTTTGTTTTTCACCATACAAATTATTTGCATACTTACATATAAAATTGAAAGTTTTGGAGTTTAGATAAAAGAATTTAAATTTTTAATTTTCTTAACTGATCATTATTAAAAATATTGATCTGTTTACATATGTGTTTACATTTTACAAATCATACTTATCATTTTTTACCATGTAATTGTAAATTTACATGTAAATGACTAACATATTAACACAGAAAATTAGGCAGTGTGTATTCTATATCAGGAGTGCGCTTTCCTTATATGATCATATTATGTGTTATTATATGTTGTTTGTTGAAAGTAATAAATAAATAAATATTATTCATTCACAGGCCTTTTTCACATAAGACATTTTGACGTATCACAGTAGGAAAAGCACAGGTGTAAATAATTAAATTAATGATAGGTGAACTCTGTAATGGCTTTCTGGGACACTTAATACAAAGCCCTCATAATGCTGTTAGTAACACGTTTGCTTTTTCACCTGTGTGACAACTCAATCAAGAAAATTGGCCTTAATTAACAACTGAAATATTCGATAATTACTCCCTGCAGTCAATCAGCATCAACACAGTCCACAGATCACTGACCTGAGCGAGTTTGAACGATCAAGCCGAATGTTTCCACCAGCTATTCTCATAAGAGGTTTGTTATAGTATTACCACAATACTCTGAGTTTCTGATAGTTAAAAGTAAAAGCAGCACTTGTCTGGTGAGCTGATAAGCCAGCTACTTCTTTCAAAAACTGTCACAAATCACATAAAGAGACATGAAGTGCAGGTTTCCTGAGGTCACTGAGGTTCCTAACTGCAGCTGCGAAAAATTTTGTGAAAGTATTACCCTCCATCTGAGAAATAAATCACAGGTTTTTTGGGGGTAATCCATCTTATACAAATCCTTAAAACTCCTGTATCCCTCAGACACGGCTTTGGTCAATGCTGTCCACCAAGGCCGCAGCACGTCCTCTAAACATCACAATCCTGATAAAAAAAAATAGAACAGAGGCTTTTAGGCGTTCAAGGATTTAGTCACACTGGACATTGGGGGAATCTATTATCATGTTTCTCCCTTGAAGAAAAATTTTAATACTTAATTTCTACTGAGTTTTAACAGCTTTTCTTGCTGAAAAATAATGCACTGCACTCGATTCACACAGGATTAACCTTAACCCCTAGCCCACAATTAATTAATGATCAGATTAAGTCTCTAGATCTAGAGATGTGGCAGACCGAAATAAACTTGATGACAAGGAGAGAGGGAGAGAGAAACAGAGAGAGAGACTGCCAGAGGGTCAGAGGGTTCATGTTGTTCAGACTGCATGAGGAGGAAGCAGCAAAGTGGAAACTCCTCTCCGCTGATTATCTCATTGCACTACAACAGTCATAGGAATTTGATGCTCATGAACACACACAAAAAAAGCATCAGCCGTATGAATCAATCTGGATAACTTTGTTTCCAAACATGCCTCATCGCAGGATAAAAATTCCTCGAGTTTCTTTGTCCTCAGACTGGTAGACACAGATCGACACAAGCTGCCTTAATTCAAATGACGATATTCTGCAAATACTACGAACTTTAGCCATTAGAGGCGTTGTAGCAACAGTTGCTAGGAAGCTGCTAAACAACAGAAACAGCTACAGTTACTAGCTGCACACACTTGGACATTTCAGCTTATCTGAAAAGGCAAACCCTATAACTTTGTGTCTTTTTAATTCTCTTCAAAGTTTTATAATTGTCTTTTTTTTTATCCTTTATTTTTTTGCATCTGTTTTTTGATCTCCCACTCGCCCCTCTTCAGACTAGTAACCTGTACATCTAGGTCATTACAGCGTGACCTACTTCCAGCTTCCTGGCTTTATGTAACAGTTCAGAGAATCGTTACATAATCACAGGAGAGGAGGCCTGCTTGCCATGTGTCCTCTCATCATAAAGAGAAAGCGGCGGCACAATGAAAAACACGGCATGGTTTTGAACGCACCCAGACAGAAAATGGCCTCAAATGAGCATAATGGCTTCTGGAGTGCAAGGCTATTAAGGAGAGGAGGACATGTGTGGGCAAGATTTATAAGAAAAATAAAGTTTGGACTTTCATTTAGGTGCTTTCTTCTTTTTGTTCCCCCTCTCATGTTTGTGGAGCAAAGGGTCAGAAAGCCTCCCTGCAAATTCAGGCCAAGCAAGTAAGTTGTGGCGAACGTTATCCCTCACAGTGTTCAGATGAGTGTAGGACAGAGCTGGGGCATAAATTGTTTTCATCAGCACTAAATAATGATTTACTGTTCATCAAACCATGTTTAAAAATGGTGTCAAAAACAAATTCTTAGTTCGATTTGTTTGTCTGTTTGGTAAAACGGATTGAGGAAAAATTGATTTTTCTGGAAAGAATCACATAATTTTGGTACTTGAGATTTAGTGTTCAGAGGACAGCAGGTCAGCCAAACACGTGTCCACAAACAAAGATAGAATTCAGCATAAATGGAGAATAACGTTTCCAACAATAAACTCTAATGACTAATAAATAGTTGCTGGTGTAAATGTAGCAATTTCTTTCCTGGAAATGAATCTGGAAGTCCATAATAAACACAACTAATTGTATTAACACTACATGGTCATTTCCAGGAAAGTTTCAAAAAAATGTTTTGGGAAATAACAGATCTTCAAACTAAAGCTTTACCAAGATTGGATGAGGATAGGAGGTTACAGGATAATTTACAGTATATAATATATATTACTTATATTTACTATATATAAAAGTAAATCTGGCATGCAACTCCACCTGCTGGGGATTAAACTGAAAAAAAAACTGCCAGGTTACACTGCATGATTTACGATTAAGCAAATCTAGCCAAAAGGCAAATACAAAGGCTTGTGACATCCAGTACAAGCAAAATAACTCAGTGAACATTATTTACCTAAACAACCACAGAACCCAGCCTCTGCACTGCTTAATAACTCAGGTTTATGCACTTATGTGTTCTACAGCGTATTGTTTTTTACTTTTGGAAACTGTTGTTTTTTTCATGTTCAATCAAATGTTTGAATATAAGTTCTGTTTTGTTCACTGGTTGTTTCATGACCTGAATTCATCCATGGAAGCATGTGAGGCATTAGCTGCCATCCCACCATGTAAACCTGTTTTGTTTTTACAGGTGGGCTAATTCTCCCCACTCCTAGTACGGTCAAGACCCACTGTAGAAAAAAAGGTAATAAGAACCCATTTGTTAGTTGAGCCAATAGTCAGTTTTACCATAATCTCTGACCCAATTTCAAGGATTTAGATAAATTCAGGGGTCTTATCGATGGCACAATCTTGTGGAACAGCAGATGGTGGGACAAGGAAGCCTAGAACATTCTTCAAAACTGATATCTAAGGTGATACGGTGTGCAGTGAGGAGGGTTTGGCTAAATGTAAACAAGGTCAGGAAGAGTCTGTGGTTAAATTACTTGTCTGATATTGATTATTAAACCACACCATAACAACACAGTTGTATGAGCCTGGTGAAAAAGTCTTCTCCTGTTGGAGACGTTCTGTAGATTCAACATGATAACAACTGTTATGTGACTAGTGCTAGTAGATCTGATGACCTCGCTGATATAATTGATCCATTCAAGCTACCAGAAAAACAAGATTGCTATCAACTAGCAGCGAAGACCGTCAACCAAGCTGCTATTAGGTCAGCATACAGCAAAAGCAGATGAATTATGAGCTGAGAAACATCCAACTCTGCTCTTTTAGCAGCTTTGAGGCAGAAAAACTAGTTAACTTCTCTATAAAAATAATAAAGAATGTTGATCAGAAATGGAAACAGGTGACTAGAAAAAGATTAATAACACACTGGGGGGGAAAAGTGCACCAAAGAACCTCAGCAGTATTTCCAGAACTATATTAAAAATAGTTGGGTTTTTTTTTTTTAGTCAAATCTAATTTAAAAGAAAGAAGAGAAGAGGAGGAGCAGCCTGGAAGCACCCTGTTGAACACAAATAAATGTGTTTTTTCTTTAACCAAAACCACAGTTACGCCATGGAGCCTGTTTATCATGCCAGGAATTTGCCTTCCAGATCAAAACGATGAATGTAGTAACTCAACACAAATCACAATTTTATTTTCACATGCACCTCAGCTGACTCCTTTCAGCCTGGTGAGTTTATGAAGTTTGGTCTTCCCTGGCATAAACATTGACTACTTTCTGTCTTTTATGAAACTAACCAGGATTTATGGAAAGTGTTTGAAGCCAATTTCTAAAACCATTTACCAAACACCAGGAAGCTTTGATTAACTTATGTATACTTTTAATTAGTCGTTACGCAGTCATCTGGTTAACCTTTTAACCTAATGACGCATTAAAGACGGTTCAGTTGTTTTCCTTCATGCCACACAGTAACCTTGATGCTCACGATATTAATACATAACATTGTGATCATATTAGCTAGCTGTTCCCCTTCTTACCTCATTTTCCTCTCTCATGCCGTCTATGAGCTCCATCACCTTAATGAAGTGGTGGCAGCGATGGGAATGATCAACAACATGGGTAGGAAGCACTTTGTGCTGCCAGTGTCTCCATTCCCACAAAGACAGCTCCCTGGATCGGGGCCCATTTTTGGAAGCTTCCTCCTGTAGGACATCAGAGAAAGGATTTAGTAAAATAGTAACATTATATTCAGTCCAGTAATGAATGGCACAGAGGCAGGAATACAGCAGGGCACAGATTCCATTTCTCCTGACTTTTTCCACATGTAATTTTCCAACCTCGGGTGTTCCTCTGCAGGAGATTTTGCTAACTGAGATCATGGCAAATTCAGTGGCTGTCTCCATGCATTGCTATAAACTGGAACCAGTGGAGAACTGTCTTAATATTTAATATAGAAAGGGTGCAAACAAACTCAAATAATAATAAATAAATAAATAAATAAATAAATAATAATAATAATAATAATAATAATAAAAATAATAACATTTTCAGTCAGTTTTTTCGCAAAAACATCATGGTGTCAGTTTGAAAGTTCACTACTTCAATTGTGTTTATTAATTTCAATCCGATAACATGTAGTTCATTCAAAGATATTATAGTCTAAGGTGAGGTATGCTACAGAGCATGTTGCTTGACTAACTAAATTCTTATCAAGGCAAAACATCTCTTTATATGTTGTATATATAGTATATTTTCTAAAGACTTTGAGGCAAACAGTGTCTGTGTATACTGAAGACAAAAAAATAATTTTATAATTTCATTTTTAAGTATTCTATAAACATTCTATAAAACATAGTATGAAGGATGTCATTGTACGGAGGGGTATTAAAATGAGCTCACAACAGCTTTATCTTCATTCACAATGCCCTTGATACTTTTCAGACGTTCAACAAAAAAAACAAAGAAAAAAGCAGTCCAAAATAAAGGCAGAAAGAAAGAAAACCTGAGGTGGCAGATCGGCGGGTATGGACACAAAGTGTGACTGCTTCAGGGTTGGTTGAGCTTCATCTTCCTTCAGCCTCATGGTGGACGCCCACAGGGAATATTCTGTACTGCTCAGAAACCCGTCTGACGTTGCACTGCCCTGCATAACTAACACAGTGGACACATGCAAACTCAGAAACCCATGTCCAGGTTCTTTTCTCCATCTTCATTTTAAATAACCAAAATATACTCCTGCTTAGCCCCTTACTCAGGTTTTGAGGGTGGATGAGCGAGGCCCTTCCCTCAGAGCGGGACCGTCGACCCCTGACAGACCGCCTGCTGCTCTCCCGGTGGTCAAACTGGCCACAGGTAATGTACATCTTATGCAGGTTGGGGTTCACCCCCTCTGGCAGCATGCGGGGACTGTTGGGGTACATGTGGAACCCGCTTCTGTTGCCAGTGATGGACTTGTACACACTGCGCTTGTTGCTCTGGCTCTGGTTGTAGGTCTGAGGGAATCAAAAGTTAAAATGACCATTAAGGTAGTTTGAATGGTGCACCAAACTTTTAATTTGAGGGTCACACTCACCCTCTCCTCGCGTCCCTCAGCCAAGATGACAACAATGCGTCCCTGCCGTTTACGTCCAGTACGTCCCATTCGCTGCACGAGGCGGATAGGATTCTTCTGTGCATCGAAGCAAACAATGAGGTCCACCTCTCCGATATCCAGCCCCTCTTCCCCCACACAGGTCGACACCAGTGTATTAAATCCTCCCTGACGGAACCTGTGCACCACCTAAAACACAAATGACAACAGAAACAAAGCCATCGTAAAAGCATTTTAATCTTTCCATCTTATGTTGTCATCCTAAACACGTCTATTTTTAGTATGTGAAGTGTGTACAGCAACCGTAAGGACACAATGTACATGCACATGTAAGCGCCTTTCCTGCATTATTTACTCAGAGGAAAAGGCACAGACTGTATGCAGAGAGAAACCAGAAACTACCCACACTAGGCACCCAGCAGAGAAATCAACAGACCGGCAGACAGACATTTTTCTTTTCTTTTTTATTTATTTTTTAAAATCGGTTTACTTATATAGTACCACACTTCTAGATTTAAACGAGACCTGTCAAACTCAAAAATGATCTTATTCACAATAAGGTGAACCGTACCACCGTAGTATGCTTTTATCTTACTACATATTACTAAAATTACCAAAACTCTGTCCTTTGTTTAAAAACCAAAAAATCAGGCAGATGGTCTCTACCTCCAGCTGCTCCTTTTGGGTGAAGCCTTTGACCCCCTTCCCAGCTGAGGCTTGGCCCATAAATGTCATGACCCTGATCAGCGGAGCATGGCGGTTCAACATGGCTGCGATCTCCTGTACGCTTTCACGGAACGACGAAAAGATCATCACGCGCGTGCTTACTTCCCGAGGACCTGAACCTGGCCATTGGTGAGACAGGGAAAAAACAGACTGATTACAAATTACTTCAGTAACCAAGAGCCAATTTCTTACAGCACTTTAACATTGAGTACGCCTCTTTGATTCAGATTCTGGAATGCTTTGTTCTGTGATCCTCTCCAAATTGAATATGCTCTGATTGATCAAACACTTTGTTCAAATTTTATTTTGGTTTTCACTTCCAAGTTTAGGATCAAGGTATTAACTCCAACAGACTGAATTACATTTACAAAAAATGCTGTATTGTGGATCTTCTCACTGCTTTTGCTTTCTCAGAAAGACTCGGGTTTACATATAACTGAGGATTTGAAGTATTGTATGGACACTGTGGTGCCATATATTAATCAGGAATTTTAGAGAAGCCACAAGACAAAACTCCAACATTGCATCTTTAATGTCAGCAGAAGAACATGATTAATCTAATCTAAACACAATGCTGTATGCTTTGTCTTTGCTGTAGTTAGAACATGAAAAGAATTATACATACAGCTTTTACTCAGAACAATATTTCCACATATGAGTCACAGCATAGCGCTGCTATAATAAGTAAATCACCATTATTGTCTGCAGAGCTCTCAGCCCACTGTGCAAAGTGCTGCAGCACCACCCCCTCCAGTTTCTCCAGTTTCGGGTGACTGTAAATGAAGGGCTCATCTGGACCTAAAAATATAAATCACACAGGATTTTATCAAAGTGTCTCATCCAATAATAAAGGGTCAGGGATCTGGCTGATTTTGTGTTCAGGTACCAGCAGATGGCTTCACAAACATTGCTTCCATCTCATGGTAGAGGTCCATGAAGGTGGGAGTCCTCTGCAACTCATTCCTCGCCCTGGACATCTCTGGAGCAAAAAGCACATGGAGAGTTTCTTATATCAGAAGTTTTACAAAGCATACACTGTATATTATTGGGTACGCATACAACCTGTGGCCAGGAAGAAAAACCTTTGGTGGAAATCTGTTAAAGTGCAAGAAATAAGCCAATAGGTGAAGTGTCTGACCTCTTGATCCATCCACGATTCCCTGGATGTAAAAAAAGAGCGATCGGAGGCCCATCTGCATCAGCAGCTCATAGCCATGGTACAAACTGATGCAAAGGGCAAAGTCGCCCTCCAGCATTCCCTGCTGTGGACCCTGTAGAATGCAAGAGGTTATATGTCTATGAGATCACTGGTAAGAATTTGATTCAAAGGCTTTGAATGAGTGAAATATTCAGGTAAGGAGTTTTCTGTGTATCAGTTACAATAGCATCCTTTATCCTGCTTCTATTGTATTTAAAAATACATTAAAGCATGATTTTCATTTGCAAGTAAGATGTTATATTCTAAAATGATATCATCTGATGCATTTCCACTAAATACAAAAACTTCAATGCTTCCTTAGGTAGCCACGCTTATCAGGAAAATCAAAACTTAAAACTCTAAAATCCATTAATTTTAATTCAACTAAAAGATAATGCTCTAAAGACTTGAAAGAAAATAACATACAAGGCCAATTATCTAGAGAGGTTATATTTATATTATACACATTTGAGCTGGCAATGTTTTTTTTTTACTAGCCGTTAGGAAGTTAAAACAAAAGTAAAAGGTTGTATACATTTATTATATCTAACCGCCTATATTATTTATCAATGTTATCTAAGCATTTATATTTTTCACTCGTCTGATAAATTTTTACTATATTTTGTCATTTTCTAGGCTCCATACATCTTTAAACTGAGTGCCAGTGATTGTGAGATGCTGTGTATCATATCATGTAAAGCTGTATAGCGCACAGTAGCATCCAATCATTCACACAGCAGAGTCCATGCCTTGATGTATGGTGGTGGGTTTTTGCGAAACTGGTCCCTGGCGAGGATGATCTGGTATTTGGTGAGAGTCTTCAGGTCCTTGTGTGCCATCACCCGGTTCTGGACCAGACGAGACATGAATTTCTCAAGCACCTGTCAGGAAGTGTAAGGAACATATATATAAATATACTGTGGGTCATCAATAATAGGCCATTTCCTGCTTTAGGGGGTAATGCATCAGACTGAAAGCTAAGACCCTGCTGCATAAGGCTGGAAAGTGCATCCGCACACACACACACACAAACACACACACATCCCCTCTGTGACCACTTTGAGTCACACAGGTGTTCCTTTATTGGTAAACAAACCTGCACAGACTGAATAGGAGTCTTACTTCAACAAGAGACACAATCACACTGTAATGTGCTTGATTCTTTCTTTCTTTCTTTCCTCTCCCTGTCCTCATTTCCTAATAATGGAAGGAGAGATGGAGGCAGTTTGTCAAACAGACAATTTTAACAATATCTATTCATCCTCACGACGGCAGATAATGGGAGGCTGGGTCATTACAATTTCAATTTCAGATGTGTGGAACAACTGCTCTGAAAATTGGCCAGAATAAAAGGCCGCCCTGAAAGAAGAAGTGGGCAGACACTCTCACATTTGTAAGTGCTGATTGTCTTATGAAATGGACACAAACCTCAATTATGGTACGATGTACAAAGTAGGCCAAACAGAGGAGGAGGAGGAGGAGGAGGAGCAAAAGAAGAAGACAACAGTAACAACAACAACAACATAGGGCTATACTGTTTATATATTTATCATATAATTTAATATTTTTGTAATATTTCAAAATAAAATGTCAGTTAATTTACACTATTTTAAAACATTTTGACAGTGATCACTGCATAACAGTATATTTAAATCTAAACATAAAATATATTCTAAAATACTTTGAAACATATTTTTTTCTCACCGATTAATTTCCAAGCAGTTTTCAAACATCACAATCAACAAAATAAGAGACGAACATGCCCAAAAACAAACACATGTAGCTGTAGTTATCCAAGCATCTGTTGATCTTGAAACACATCCTTTATATTAAAACACCTTCACAATCACCACTGGAACAAAAAGTGGCAATAATCAATACTACGACAGAAAAGAGAAACCATTTTAAATGATGCTTCCTTCTTGAAGTGTTATTTCTGCTAACCCTCAGCCTTTTTCTCCGAGGTGAAATGCGAGTCTACTTCAAAGAGCTTACAGAGACAAAAACGAAGGGTTAAATGACAACCATTAATTCCACTGACCTTTCAGAAAACATCAACAGCTATATCACCTAGCCCTAAATGCTCTTTCATGAGAGTGTGAGGAGGCCAGTCCATCTGGTTAGGTCTTTCCTTCATTACACATGATACGGTTTAAATCTGAAGGCAGATCACTTAACAGGTGTTTGCCAGAGGAGAGGAGGTTTATTGAGAAACTGAGGAACCAACTGTGGCTTAAGAAACTCTACTTTACAGAAATGATGTTGTTATTCAAAATTTTGCAGGGTTTTTATTTTCATTAATGCATTGTGCAGTAGAGTGAGATTTCAAGAGTTTGCTAATTTAATAAAGGAACAGACAACAGAGGATTATTTGATTAGAGGATGATTTGATTAGAGGATTATTTTTTATTTTTTATTACATTTCTAATATTAATTCATCTGCTACTGTGAAGGCTTCAAACACAGAGAAATTGTTAACTTAAGACCAAGTGCGATAGTGAGTAATACTTTCAGTGTGTAGGTAAATGTACACAATAGGCATGTAAAGCATGTGTAATTCTATGTGAACTGCATGTTTCGTTTTTTCTTTCTCTCTCTTTATCTACATTTTCATTTTATTGTGTAGTTTATATTATATTTACTTTATATTTTTGTATTCTTTCACATACCGTAGAATACCACATGGTAACAGCTCCGTTACAATTTAATTCAGTCATAGTTGTGACAGATGAAGGAAATGATGGACCACTGACGGGAGGAGATGGATGGAGATTAAATTGCGTAGTGAAGGTGTCATGTAGTTCTGGGTACAGAAAAAGACAGACCAGATGGGCCAGAAAATACTGTAGGCTTCTACATAAATGGCTACAGAAGAAGACCAGAAAAAGAAGGGTTAATTTTTGGTTATGTTTGACAAGGATGGCTGAGGGGGAAAAATGATGTCTGTCAACACCCCTAAGGTGCGATTCAAACCTGTAGCATAACAAGCACATGCAGCTCAACCTGCCATGTGACAACAACAACCCTGGCAGCAGAATTAGGATCTCAGTTCATATTTACAAACACGGAGTCACATTTGTGTCTGTTCCACATATTTCACAGCCTCTTCATCGCTGACTCAGAGTAATAATTGACATCCACTGCAAAATGATGAGTAGAATATAAAGTAGCTAAATTGAAGTCATAATGATTTCAATGTGCTTAATGTCATAAAGTAAATGTTTATCCCATTTTCACAAACTTTTTAGCCTCAAGTAATGTGGTTAATTCATCGTCCATCTAACACTTTTGTTCAGAGCTATTTGATGGATTTCCATGAAATTTGGAGAAGAAATTCCTGTTCTCAAGAGCATATCTTTTTCTTTTTTTTTTTAATTTCCACTTGTCCAACAACACTATAGCTCATGACAGGATTAAAGCTACAATATTAGGCATTTGACAAAGCCAGCTTCACACGTTAACATGTATGCATTTGCCTATAATCTAAACTAGCTAATTTTTGTCTGATCGATCTATCCCAACTCACATAGGGTGAGCAAGTCGCTGGTCTATTACATGTACAGAAACAACCATTCACACTCACAATTGCCTCTGCAAGGCAATTTATAGTCACCTAACCTAACTCATCCTACATTATCCAATATGTTAATGTGTTATAAGTTTTATAGCCTCCATAATCTTTAGCACTTAGTCGTGTTAAATAGCCTTGTTGTCACACAAAATTTCTGACAATTCTGAAGCAATTAAAACTGATACTCTCATGGACTCTTCTGTAGTGTGTCCATCATGCTGCATATGCACGTCTGTGAGGTTGTGCATGAACAACAACACTGAGTGAAAGGACCACAAGCTGGTTACAAGGCACAATCCCCCCCTCCTCTAGTTAATTGACAGGTGGAGCACAGTGTGGGAATGTGTATGCAGCGGTCAAGGCCAGATTATGAGATTACACAGAACCAGATTAGTGAGGTCGCTGTTTTTGTCTGGTTGGAATTTGGAGTGAAATGACAAAATGTGCAGAGAGAAAACTGTGTGGTAGTTCAGCTATAATTTCAGTGCAATGTGCTTGTTTACTACACTTTTATAAAAATTGATTTATGCATGTCAATTAAATGTATCACATCAGGAGGCATATTAATATACTTCGTCTTTGTTTACCAGAACTGTCAGGACCAGTTTGTCTGTAATTGTATTTATTAATTTGTTTACTTGCTTATTTTTCTATTTGTTGATTAATGCAGAGGATCACCAATGAAACAGAAAAAGCACCAAGTGTAAATTCAGTCGTTGCTGTTGCTTTGCTGTTGAATGCCACATGGCATGCTGGAGAGAAATGTGTGATATTGGGGCTGTGGGCCTCTCCTTCACAGTTAAGGATAACAGGAGTGAGTGTGTCTGAGCGGTACAGCAGCACTAAAACATATGTATGTAAAACCTGTCACGTTTAAGATCAAATAGATCGAAACTGTTAAACATTTTACAAGTGTAGTATCAACCACACACTTCACACCTACTGCTTAAATCTTGCATGCAGTGATAATAAGAAGATACGTCATTACAAAAATAGTACAATATACTTTTTAATTTTAGCCACCTCTATCTGCACTGTATAAGAACAGGTCACATGGCACAGGAAATTTTTTTAATTAATTTGAAGCAGAAACTGTGATAATAATGGTAATGATAAAAATAAAAATAAAAATTTAATGCTTAAGGTAGCAACAATAAGGTGAGTTATGTTGTGGGTTGGGAATTAAACAAAATCAGTGTATGGCTCTCATAAAAAAGAGGAGAGGAGAAGAGAGGAGAGGAGAGGAGAAGAGAGGAGAGGAGGAGAGGACGTGGGCCAAATGACAACATCATCGACGGGAGCCTCACTGAGCATGCTCAGCAGAGGCCAACAGCTGATTGGTTGAAGGGCATAGAGCTAAGTGACGTAGGGAATCAGTGAAAAAGCCAGTTGGCAGGCAGCTATTAATAACAGAAACTACACTAAGCTGAACTCACTCTTGTATGTCAACAATGCAAAGGACATATTGGTGTGTGCGTGTGTATTTATGTGTGCGCATTGTAAAGCTTGCCTTGCCATCATTGAAACTAATGAGGGAGAACAAGTATAAGGAGGTTGCCTTGCTAAAATAAAGTGTGGAAACCTCAAAAAGCTTAATCATGTGATAAAACTCTGTTACTATTATTATTATTATTATTATTATTATATCTACTATCATTACTATTATTATGAACACTAATGTTGCTGCGAGGGTGCTGTTGTAAATCAAAATGTAATCACTGTCCAGTTGTGTGGATTTACAAGGAACAGACATAAGGACAAAGACAACCCCTGTAGGGGTGTGGGTGGATAGATACAGGGGGCCTGTAGACTATTGTCAAATGTGTGTGTTTCAGTGTATGTGTGTTTGTGTTTGCATGTTTGTATGTGTGCATTTACATAGAGACTCCTTCACAGACTATAGGAGATTATATAACAGCCTCTCTACGTGCATGTTGAAGGGTGCAACATGGTGGAATGCTGTTGCAGTGACACAGATCAGAGGAAATCCTGCCTAGTCTGTCCAATAGCACACAAGTTCAAGTTTGTTTATTATCCTCAGCCTGGGAAGTTTTTTTTATTTATCATCATCCATATTAAAAGACTATTTAGATAATGATGTACTAATGCAAATCACAAATGGGATAATTATTTAAAATGCCTTATAGTCCCTCTTTTTCAGGTCTTTAATGCTTATTTTGTATTTTACAGCATTTTACAATGAGTCTGTATTCTATCTCCTTTTACATTTACAAAGGCAGCCATGGCTGTCACGCAGATAAATGTATATGCGCACACACTCCTGATTCCCTCCCCGCCACCTCCTACCACTGTGTGTCCTGTTGTAAGACATTCATCAATTTCTTAAAGGGTCAGGGTGTAAAGAGTCAAATGCAGCAAGTTGTCACTGTCATAAACAGGGTGTTATAGGCAAATACATTAAAGCTGCCACCTCAACTAAACACATAAAAGAGTAATTTTGTTAATCTGTAAGTATACAGTGACAGGATTTTGATTAGTGTTATTGTGTGGACATAGAATGTTTTTTTAATATACTGATGTAAAAACCATGGATGGTTAAATAGAAGGTTGAATACAAATCATTACTATATGCTACTACTAACACTAGACAAGGCAAGGAAGATTTATTTGTAAAGCACCTTTCAAACACAGGGACAATTCAAAGTGTTCCACATAAGGTGACGAAATGCATTTGAATGATTTAAAATGACAATTAGAAAAACACAATAAAAAGCAAAGTAAAGGGAATCAAATAACTTTAAAAATTCAATAAAATATAAGTAGAAAATAATAAGGGTGGAGCAGAAATACTGTTGTTGTTTTTTTTATCTTAGTGTTTGTCAGACAAAGAAAAAAACTAATTGAAGCAGACATTTTAACTGGACTTGTGATGGACTTTTTCCCCCCTTTTTCTGATATTTTCTGATAGTCATTAGTTGCAGCTCTAGGCTACGTGCTACAGCGCACAATTAATCTGGCTCTGTGCTCACATACAACAGGTATATTATGAAATAATAACCACAAAGAGCATGGAAACTACTGCGAAGATGCTATGCAAGACTTCTGCTCCCTTGATAGTGGCACCACCTCGGGTCCCTCCTGTTCAAATGTCTGTACGAGCGTGAGGGTCTCGCTTATTTATCGTCTCGGGCAGTAGGAGAGAGGGAGGGAAGGGAGGTCACGTGGTTCGCCCTGATCTCCTATAAACATCGCATTCACCTCCGGTTAAGACGAGGGAAGCGTCAGGCTGCGACGCACGGGAGAAGGAGACCACTTTTTTCCTTGTTTTTAAGCGAATGAAAAGTGCACCCAGCAAAGGAGTATGGCTCGTTTAAGTCAGATATAATACAGCGAATGTAAACATGGCTAAATGCGTCGTGTAAAGCTTTATAGTGCCTGGTTTCTTGACCAGAAAGTAACGGTTGTCCCACCGAGGTCCGAAGAAAAAGACTAGCACTTAACCGAAGCCTAAATTCAGCGACGATTAATGAGTAATTGTAGCTTTTTTATGTTAAGTCAACCCTTTGCGGTGTTTTTCCTCGGCAAGTACTAGCTTTACTATCAGAAATGGACCGAGGTGGCTGCCAGATGAGTGGCGGCGGCGGTGGTGGTGGTGGTGGTGGTGGTGACGGTAGTGGGCCCGACCGACAGGGGATGATCACACTGGAGGACCTCGAGTCTTTCTCGGAGGACCAGCAGTCAGACTCGGGCAACGGCAGCCTGGAAGAGGAGGCAGAGACCACGGAGGAAGACGAAGACCGACTGCTTCATTACTGGCAGGACGTAGCGAGGGGACACCAGGTGGAAGTTTCTCAAGGTAAAAGAAAATATGGCGAGAAAAAAACAACTAGACATACAAGCTACTTTTCTTAGCTAACAAATAACTTTAATGTTTTAGTCCTAGCTTTCTTATTTGGGAGTTTGTCTTTCACATGAGGTGTACAGACAAGTAAAAACAACCAACAACGTGTTTGACTCAAGTTAGGTTACTTTTGCTCAACTTCCTCAAGAAATACCACCACTGTACCACTGTACACTGACCTAGTTTCTAATGAGATACAACCAGTTCCAGCCAGGACAACACATTTCCTGCCATTAAGACGTCCATGTTTTTCAACTTTAAGAATATATTATTAATGCATGAAGTGCAGGGCCAAACTTCGTGGTAGACAGTCAAAAACCTGTTCAACTCCTTGTATGCAGACAGATCATTTAAAGGGCCAAACTGTTATACAGCAAAAGCTATAAAGCACACAATGTGTGGTCATGGGACCTCTAGGGGTCCCTGGAGGGATTTGTAGTGGGTCCCAGAAAGATGAGAAATATTTCAGTACCTCTGTTATTTTAATTGCTAATGGTCTGCAAAATAGTAACAGCCTTTTTGTGTTACCTTGATTTAGAGAGCTTGTAATTGGTCTTTGATTTAGTAGTCCTATTATTCTACCACAACATATATATTCTAGATGTTTCTTTAGCCCACTTTAGTAAATAGGGGTCTGTTGTCAATTGCATATACTTTTTGAGGCACATTAAGTGGAAACAATTGGGAAAGTCCTCTGTCACACTTAACACTGTTGCACAGAAAGCAAGAAATTGCAATTTAACTCTGGTGTTTGCAATGAGAATTGAATTTGCATGTAAACTTGCATTTGTTTTCACGGTCAGGAATATAGGGTTTGTAAGGCACTGACAAATATATATAATATATAATAATAGGAAATACTCGTTTCTTTTAGCTTAAAATACTTAAATAGAACAGTATAATATTACAGACATTATAATAATATGGTAGTGATATTACTGTAGTAGTACGGTCTAATACTAAAGCAGTAATATTATGGCTAATAGCATAGTAATACTAGAGTTTGTGGTGTCGAGCAGTTAACTTGATAGAAAATGAATGGTAAAATAATACAGATAATAATATACATTTAAGGAATTCAAAGTGCCTAGTTGTCAGACAAAGAGACAGCAAAACATGAAGCAATTTATGACTACGCATTACCACTATATCCGCCATTTTGTAAGGCATATTGCACCTGTGAATGGTTTAATACTTGTTTATAGTTTGCCTGCAATATGGAATATTTAATTTACTGAATAAGCCAAAAAAAGCACACCATGATAATGCATTCTGCATACATCAGATAGTCTAACAAATTAGATAAGCCGTGATAAACACTGACAATCATGTTAATGAAGCAGATGAGATTTTTTCTGCCTTTAATATGTGACTACCGCATAGCCTGACACAACAGTAACTCAATAGGGTTATGTGGATGTAAAAACATATACCCAACTGTATTGACACATTTATATTGCCACTTTTTGAGGTTAGTACAGTAACACCATTGGTCTTAATTATGACATTAAATTTGATGATGATGATGGGTTTTGTTTTCAAATACTGGTGGTACCACCTTGTTTTGTTTAGTTCAATCTGACTGCAGCTTCACAGGTGGCATGGCACAAGGTATTATTGTTTTTATAGGAATATGGTTAGGACTGCTTGAGGTTGGACTGCTTAGCAACCCCTGAACTGAAAAGATGGCCACTAGACCAATCCAGTGAGTGAGTCTGATCTCAGCATGCAGTTGAGCTTTACCTCGGGCAGTCATGTTGCAGTATGAAAAATGTTCTACAATGGTTTGTACTCTGTATTTCCCATTCAAAGTGTTTGTGTCTGATGGTAACAGTGGTAACATTGTGCAACTTGTAGCTTTGGAAACCTGATTTTACAGTATAAATCCAGACATTGTGCGTTGCTGAAGACGCGACAGCAGTTGTTTTGAACTCTGGAACCTTCCAAGTCGCTGCTATTCACAGATCTTGAAAACACAGACCTGGACAATGGACCCAATGAGATAAGCTAAACTTGAACATTTTCATTCCCGATACACAGCAATTAAGTGCTGTTTTCAAAACACACTTCAGATATCTAACTTCTCCTTGTAGGGCACAAACCAGTAAACAGTAAAATTCAAAGCCTTCTTTATAAGTTCAGTTCAGTTGTGTGGTTGCCCTATGAAAATCAGGTAACACGCTGGCACATCCTTGTTCCTCTGCCCTCAGACCACCGCACTAATTGAGGACTTAGTATAAAATCACTTATTGGGGTTTTATGACTCAGGGGGATTAGTTACCTTGCTTGCACTGGTACTGAGTTTGTAGCTTCTAAATCCTGCACTACAATGCTGTCACTCAGGACACATGCCAAGGCCACAGTAAACTTCTTTACTCTAATTGGGACGGAGACAGATGAAGTGGGGTTAGGTTAGGTTGGTGTTCAGCTCATCATGCAGAAATGCTAAAAGCTGCTGAGCTAGTAGTTGTAGCTATTCATGCCACATGAACACATACAAGTTTAATTCCACTGAAGCTACTTAATAATTGTTTTTAAATCAAGTACTGTAAAGAACTGAGATAGTTTATACGATAACCATGGCAACAGGTATCATTGTGGCCTCAAGCAAACTAGATGGCTGTAAACACAAATCTATAGCAGTGAAACGGCCTGTTGTTTTTGTATCTTTGATTCTTGCAGTACAACCATTTGATGCTGTATGAAAGACCTTTATAGACTGTATGATTTCCATGCCTCCTCAGTAACGCTATTTACTGGAAACAAAGATGATATTATTTGCAGTGAATATTCACAATGGCTCATTCCAAAGTAAAAGGAGGTCAAAGGTGCAGATATAATCAACTGATGTGTGTGCATGAAGGCATTGTCGCTTGTAAACAAGATGACATTCATTGCTCAAAAGATGCAGGCCAAGTGCACTCTCAAATGGCCATTGCACCGTGTTCTTTTTAACTTCACATCAGTGAAAACCAAATGAACACTTAGTAAACAAATCTGACTGCCTGTCTTAGTCTCTCTTCATAAATTCGGACAGTAATAAGTGCATTAGCTTATCCAAGAAACTACAAACACACAGCAGTATCCTCATGCCAAATAACACAAACCCAATTGCATGCTGATCTTTTGGCAGCACTAATCCGTTGTGACAACGCTGATTTTTTTCCATTTTGTCAGTGTGTTTGAAACAGATTAATTGAAAACAAGTGCTAGCATATTTATTTGGTCTTTTCCCATCAGTACGGAGTGGTTTTGCTTTGCCACTGTAAGCAAGTGTTAATATGACAGACCAGTCAACATCCTGTAGTGGTTGACAAAAAATGGAGTCAATCAGCTTGCATGTTATACAACATGCCTAAGTCTTGCCAAATTCAAAACATTTTAATTACTGTATGGAGCCTGTCTACCCAGTTATGTATTTAAAGTTGGTACACACATTTTTATTGACGTTAGTGCCAATAATTGAGTCTTAAGCAATTTCCTAATTCTATACGTACACACCTGTTTTCCTGTAATCAAAACCACAAATTAAATCACAGTCATTACTCATTATGGAGAGTCGAACTCAGTTCTGGGTTTGCTGTTGTGCGACTTAACCTCTGCTCTAGTATGTATTTTTGCATAAATCTTTTTACTTAAGTAATCTCTCTTAAGATGAGACATGCCAACAGGGTTTGTTTCGTATTCCATACAAAATGTGTATCCATTACTGTTAAGGAAATTTGTGAAAACATTGTTCCTAATTAATATACACATTGGTGCAATTTCAAAAATGAAGTGAAGGGTATGACGTTTGTTAAGGTGCTCCAAACCTCACTGGAAATGTAGTTGTTGAAAGCTACAAAAAAAACAGGTTCCAGACTGAAAGTGTACGTGACTACAGGCCTGTACAGATTAGAAAGCCCAGGCACAAAAAAGAGTGTGTGTGTTGACTGGGCGTGTTGACTGTTCTGCCTCAACACTAAGCAGCTCTGGAGGAGCTGCCATAAAAACTGAGTTTGCTTGTGTGTGCAGTACTTGCCTGCATGTGTGGATAACCACGCAGTGCTTTAAAGCTGCAGTGTGTTTTATTTCCCTCCCTGTCACTCTCATTGAAGATACACATACTAACTAGAAGGTCATATCTTATTGTCAAATGTTCATGCTTATTAGCCGTCCTAATTAACTACCCTCATTAGTGGTTTATACTGTAGCCTTAATTTCACAAGATGCTGCTAAACGAGTTTAGATGTACACACATTCGCAAACACTCACACCCCAACCATCAGCATTGTTCGTTTTCAAATGATTGATCACCTAAATATCACAGATTCCTCTGACCCTGTTGTCCTCCATGGTATTGATTGACAGAATGTGATTAAATTGGGTTCACCTTGAGTGCCTTGTATTTGACAGTCCAACAATGGAACATTATGCTGTTATTTAATCTGACAACCTGATTAGAGAGTCTGTGCATTTATGCTGTTACTGTTTGATGCGGATACTGGTCTGTGGATGAGTTGCCTGTATGGCCCTCCTGCAGTATTATGCAGTAGGGTCCACACTTCATTCATTTTAAGCATGTGCAGCTAAACTAAAATATCTGTAACATAAGTGTGCTAAAAGAATCTATAACAGGGTTGAATTCCTTGGGTTGGAGAAAGGTTGCTCCTTAAGTCACAGCTCAATAAATGAGTTAGCTACATTGTTGATACATAAAATACAGCAAAGCCACCACTGTCCACTATTGTAGTACATCTCTGTTAATGCCAGTCTATACCTGGCCCTGGGCAGCTTTAGTCAGTGTTCTCTCCATCAGCTCTAATAAACATTACTCTCTGTGACATCCTGGAACAGTGCTCTACCCATCTGGCAGCCTGCAAGCAGATTACTGGAAATGAGGATGTTTTATATAGATTAGAGAGAGGTAACTGCAAGTGTATATATGATGTGAGTGGAATAAAGTTATATGGAAGTATGTACTGTATGTACACTGTATGGTATATGAAAATTATGAGAGGTTGCACATAGCCCTAATGTATTTAATGGTGTCAACATGCAAGCCCAAAACACACAGTATCAGAAAAAGAAGCATAACTGTATTTTATGAATGGCTAAAAAAAACATCTGCTTTCTTCTTTTGACTAATATGCAAAGTTGGCATCTGATTTGAACATCTGATTAAAGGTTTTGGGTGTTCTTGTTAAACAAAAACATACCAGGTTGAGTATTTGTTTGCTCTCCTGAAAATACTTTTATCCATGTTTATTCATGGTCCATTTTTTGACCATGGTTTAAAATGACCAAATACAGTTTGTTTGTCTGTTGACAGAAATGGCAGAGCCCATTCAGCAGCTAACCAGCAACAACCAAGGACGCAGCACTCGAGAACACATCCCTTTCACTCTCCTTGCACGCAAAGACAAGGTATCTCCCTAATTTTAATACTTGAACCATGACAAATGATTTATATACCCTCAACCTGTGTTGAATTGTTCACACAATTTGTCATGTTCTTATAAGAAAAACAAGTAATATAATAAGTATGTTAGCAATGACATACTGTAATGTATAAAACTGTGTATGCACCTGGGACTAGATGTACAAATTATGAACTTGTATTACTACCCAGTCTTTAAAGAGTAGCAGTTGAAAACCTTAATCTACCTGACAGGACTACCAGACTAACTTCTGGATACAAGAAGCTCACAACATTGCAAAATATCTAAAATGTAGTAGCTAATAAAATCCACTTTGAGTTACATTATTCAACATGAACACAGAAATAACTTCATGATGAGATTCAATATTTTTTTTGGAGGGGAAAACCATTCTAAAGCCCCTTATTTCTGCAGTTCCAGTTAAATTTGATTTAACTGGTTGTTGGTTCATTTTAGGACAGAGCTTTCCTGTACATGGACATGTGTGTGTGTAGATTATGACGTCTACAGAACAACTTTCATTTTATTGTTCTAACCAATAATTGAGTGGTTTAAAATACAGAGACACACTTAACAGCATCTCTGTAAACCTTTAACACATTGTAGTGCACATACAACGACGCCAAAAAGATCGGTCCTCTAAAATAAATACGATTAAGAACATGACCAGCGTCTCTGACAGTCTACGATCACATAGTGATCTTCTTTATGAGTATAGGTCAGCTATTTATTTTTGACAAGATGACTGTGTCACTCAATACAATAAGCCTTTTAAACGCCTTAAGGGACCATATAAATAAAGAGGGCTAATTGGTTTAACTTGAGTTAATTAGTTCATTAAAACTTGGCTGGACACCCCGGTTAAACAAAAGGACAGTCATGGCACTCTATTCTTAGAGCAGGTTTCAGTGCAAACTGCACGTTGACAGCCTGCAGACCTGAACCAGTGGGCTTATACCTGAGCTGCTGTGGTTACAGTGCAAAGACAATGCCAAAAAAGTACACATCACATAATGATATCCTGTAGCAAGAATGCAGCTTATTTTCATTGTTGATGCCTAATGTATCTAAATATTTATCAGAAAAGTTCAGAGATATCAATCTGAAAAGACTGTTATAACCTGAGGTAAATTTTTTAGGTTCATTTAAAAGAAGTTAAAAGACACCAGGATATTTATTGGCTGTATATAAAACTTCAGATCAAAATCACAGAAACACATCAGTCATGATTACACCACCTCCCTTGTGAAATTTATTTCATTTTTATTATTATTATTATTTTGTAAATCTGTGGGAAAACTCTCACACTCGAGATGTCACTTCCTGATTATGCTCAAAAGGCCAAAATACTGTATCTCTAGAATGATTTTAATTGCAAGTTGTTAAGGTTGTATGGGTTGGGTAGCTTCCAGTTTGTCAGAACATTTGCTGACATTTTCAATGCCATTCTCCACTTGTAACAGAAAATTGATTTCATAAGGATACTTAATTAAATTTAACACAGTATTCATAAGGTGTTTAAATCCTAACTCTGTCTTTACTTTTTCAGTGTGGGGAGCTGCTCTATGAGAAACGCAACTACGAAAAAGGCCACTGGGCTTGCATAACAATGCGTGAGGAAACTTACGAACAGAGCATCTGTTATGGTTTTATGAGGATAATGAGATACATCTGCCAACAGAACTCTTCAGGTGAGCCCACAATCAAGAGACCATTCATGCAATCAGAGTCTGGCCTTTTGAAACCCAGCCTTGTCCTCTATTTCATTGGCTTATGATCATTTCCAAACCAATAATTTTTCACGCCAGCCTGACTGGTAACATTGACAGTTGCCATTTTCGTAATCTAGGTGACTACTTGGGAATGACGCTCCCCATCGTCACAGTGGTACGCACAGATGAAAACCATTCTGTGATCTCCCATGATGTCACTGTGGCGTACTACCTTCCTGTTGAGCATCAGGCCCAGCCCCCACAACCATATGACAGTGAGATCGTTATAGAGATGTGGCCCGCCACAGTTGTGTACACAAGGTCAGTGGAGAATAAAATTAAAATGACCAGTTCCACTGTTCTAAGTTAACTCAGAGATAGTGTTATTGTGTGAGTCAGTGATAGGGCTAGGGCTAAAATTAATGGTTGGCTTGTTTTTTTTCTGCTTTCAGGGCCTTCACCGGTCCCACCAATGAAGTGACCATCATTAACCAGATCAATGCCATGGCAGAGCTGCTAGACTCTCCTGGAATGTGCGTCAATGACTCGTTTATCGTGGCCGGCTACACCAACCCCGCTCACAGCAACCGTCAGAATGAGATCTGGTTCCTAGAGCGACGCTGAGGGACAAGAGGATTAAGCAGTGTCCTCCTATCTGTGACCCCTTGACCCTCATAAAGACTCCCTTAACACTGCCCCAACTCAGCTACAGCCTCAGGTGCAACATCCTCTGTAATCATCACCTTTACCTGAAACGACCACCAGCCCTACACACTCCAGAGCAGTTGGGTTTTGATAAAGTAAGAAAAACTTAGCCCTTGATCTACTCTCAGTAAATTTTCAATTATGTTCATTTACATGGATCCTCATTTCACTCATAAGAACCAACTAAACCACTGCCATACTCTCATGGACACAATCCAGATGCTAAGGTGAAGCATAGCATTCATTTCCTGTTCTTACACTGAGATGACTTAAACCTTTCCTAAGCACAGCACTCTCTTGTTAAAGTTGAAATAGTTTTAACTCTTACCACTCAGATCACAGTGAACATTGGGTACTGTCCGAAACATGCAACAGCCTGTGTTTTCCACAACAGAAACAGGCCATGGACATGCAGCCTTATTGTGCTCCCTTTCTGTTTGTTGCACAGCCACAACGTCTTGTCGTGGGGTGAACAATGCACAACAGAAAAAAACAGTTTCTCTCTCAGTCTCTTGCTTGTCAAGACGATGTCAAATCTGTCATTATTTATCAACTGTTTGTTTTTTATCTCTGGAGTACATAATTCACTAAAGGTGACAAGTCTATGTGATGCCAGTCACACTTTTTTTGTTTTAAAATGAAGTGCAATATTCTCCAGATAACCAACATTCAAGAAGCCAGTTATTACAGTTCATGGGCCACTAACCTAACCCTATCTAAGGGTGTGTTCAGTTGCAGGTATTGTGGTAAGAGGCAGCATGCAACACAACCTGATAAACAACATCCAGACCAGAACCAGTGGCTTGAACCATAAATAAGCTGAACACAATAGGTGGCCATAATTTTGAAAATATGAATGTATAGCTACAGAGGGAGGGTGAAAACATATGCCACACATCTACGAACCAAACGCTGAAACACTCACTGGTTTAACTGCTGAATGACAATCAGAAAGTACTTAATATTATTATATACTTATATTATGTGCATCCTTTTCTCTTAAGAAAAGGCTGTAATGAATTCAATGCATTCCTCATGTCTCAAACCGCTTTCACACACAGGAATAGTTACCTCTTTCTCATGCTCTTTCTTATTGCTACTCTGTGTCAATGTTAGTGAGTATGCATTCACTACTGTATTGCAAATGCCACTGCTGCTGAGTAGAGACAGTGCAACAGAAAAATAGAGCTCAGAGAATATCTCTACTGTGATTATACTCTTTTTTTTTAAATAGACAAAAGTTCAATTCTGTTTAAGTTCAAACTGTTTCTAATGTTCTATAACCAATCTAAAGAAGAGTCTATGAAGTCAGAGTATGTATGTATATATTCACTATATATTTTAAATAAAACATACCAATGCAATGCAACAACAACAAAGCGTCAAACCAGCTACACTTAGAGTTCACAGTAATGTACGAACGTTTCTGCTTTGGAAATTTACATTGAATTTACTGCTTGGGTGCCAGTGAAAAAAAACTGGAAGTAAACTAGCCAAATCATCAGTGTCAGCATTTTTACCAGGACAGGGGCGTCCTATGAAATGCTTAGGCAGCTCACACTGTGAAAAAATTGGTTTCATCTTATTTAATCCACAAGAAAATGTAAAGGAACTGACAGTTAAGGAAGTGTATTATTGGGTTGGGAGGGTTGCCCAGTCTTAAAGTCAAGCAGTTTGGTTGACATCAAGACATTCAAATCCAAAGAGTTTATTTTGCATTTAATGATTTAAGAGTTGATCCATGACAACTGTAGTGTGTAAACTTGCAAAGCCATGATACATGTAGGTTTGTTTTCCCTTTAAGAGCCTGGTTATATGGGAACATCGAGTTTGAGGATTTAATTTGTTTTCCTTTCTTTTCGCTTAATTTTTTTTTGTGTGTGTTTTGCAAAAGTGTGCTGTACTGTGAAATTTCAAGTGCAACAACAAGAGCTACTGTGGTTTTCTTTGTTCAATAAAGATGTGCTTGTCTCCTGTCTTTTGAAATCTACAGTGATGCTGGGTTTTATTTATTTTATTTTATATGTATTTTATTCTACACAATCCTGGGAGTATTCCTGCAGAAACTGCATTGAGTAAATGATGTTCAGAAATATGTTGCAGAGAAATAATAAAATTGTTCAAAGACTCCGAATGAAATTCCCCAAAGTTTTGAAATGTTGAATATAAGCGACAATTTATATTCCTACTAATGCAACAACTGAGCAGTCTCAGCTTTATATTCTAAGTTGGGCATAGAAGGTTGTGTTTCAGACTAATCTGTCTGTAACAACTTACTGTAGAAAATCACTGAAAGGATTTCTTTTAATGGGATCAAATGTGGCAAACAAAAGGGGTCACACCCTAGTTTGTTCTGAGACGTGTAGCATAACCCATCTCACAAAAAGAACCAGTGCTCAGTTACTGGAACATAGTAACATGATGACCTCTCAGAAGAGGGACCCACTCACACACACACTACAGTAGTGCTCATTGCACAATACAGTACACTGTATACAGTGACTGATGGAGATAGTACAAGAAAACGAGGAAACATTAATAATTTGTTTAGCAGTTATGAGTTTACATTTAGGCAAAGGTAAAAAATGCAGTATACTCTAATAAACATGAAAAACAGTACTGATATAGAACTGGTGTGTTAAAACATGACATCTGTTTTTCTGAAAGTACAGATTCCTCAGTCACAAATAAAAGCACATTTGTTTAAATACACGATAGGTTTTTTTTTTTGGACAAATTAATTCTAATTTATGTAAAATGCCACTAAAACTTAAACCCTAAATTACACCATCAGTTTCCAACACAACACGACACAGGGTGTAAACTTTATGATGGATATCTCAGCACTTGTTTGGAGTTGTGGCCTAGTTGCTCACTGACATTGTCTAAAAAACCTTCTACGCTCAATCAAAATCCCAGTGCCAGGGCATGAGAAGAGAGGAGGCTACTTCAGTGGTTATATGGACAAATACTAGCCTCTAACTAATGGCTGTGATAAAATGGGCCAAAAACACACACAACTAAGCTCAAAGCACCTGTCTGCATGACTGGTTCATTTTTCTGATTTGCCCAATAACCATTAAATTCCACCTGAATAACTGCAGTAATGCTCATTTTACACCTGACTACAGTGTTGTCTCTGTTTTGTGTGCTGTCTGGTCAAATTAAGGGAGGGCAGTGGGACATGGAGGATAACAAGCAGGTTGCAGACGCCTTCCAGTCGGGAGGTAATATGAAGAGAAGGTGAAAAATGAAAGTCAAAGTAACTAAGGAAGAGTTCTGACTGTTACTACAAACAATCCAAGAAGAATCAAGAGCAAATATACAACAGGTCTAAACTTTAAAATGCAGGTGTCACATTCCAGCTGTCCGTCCACCTGTGACAGATGAAGTGTAGCTGCACATTTACAGTGCAGTATACACAGGCAGTGAACTAACCCCCAAAGGAGAGAGGGTCCGTAAATAATCCGGAAAATCTACCAACATTGAAAGCCAGACCACCGAGTGTAACAGCATGCTGCTTTAAAGACATATCAATCCATTTAATACTAACTGACCCAGTAAGAACCACACAGCAAAAGGAAATGTGTGTGATGCACAAAAAAGGATTACAACTGAGGATTTCTTAAAACAGAAGCAAGCAAACATTAACCACAAGATGGCAGCAAAGCACCAAAAAAACAAATGACACACACCCTAAATAATAAATACAAACCTAATGTCTCCGACAGGGGAAAGTTTGAATATAAAACTAAATTTTGTATAAGTTTGAATGAGCTTATCAGTTTGTGTGTTTGTGTATTTATCATTGATACAAATGTGACAGTGAAAGCACCATGGACAATAAAGACTCAAACATGAATAAATTAGTAGAGTAATTTGATATCAGCAAGGAAGAAAGCCATTCTTGGTGCTTGGCATTGTAAAAAAAGTGACCTTTTTGAAATCCGCTAAACTCTGACTGTTATGTCAGGTGTTTATTTGTTGGAAAAGAGTAGAAGCTGTAAAGGTGCTTTGCTAAATATGATGCATCACTGCATGGGCCTACCTGCAGGTAGCGTGCCTGATGAGCAGAAAGGGCCTCTCCCAGAGGAACCACCACTTTCTCCACGCTGCGCTGGTGGGAATGTGCCTGGATGTCTGGGCTTTCTTCTGAACGCAGCTCAATGTGGGAGATGAGCAAATTAGAGATCACCGACTGCACCGACTGCAGGGATGGAGTAAGAGAGGAATATTGAAATCAGATTTCAGAACAGTTAAATTGAGAATCAAAAAAACTTAGGGTACATTAGACCAGAGAGACAAAAAGGATTTACAGGCACAGATACTGTATATTGTTCCTACCTTTGTATCTCCCCCTGGAGTTGCACTAAGGGCCAGGATGCGGAATTGCAGAGTCTGGCTGCCGAGCTGTCTGATCACCTGAGTAAAAGGGAGAGGAGCAAGTAGAGAACATTTCTAACACCTTATATGGATAGATTATTATGATTAGATAATGTAATGAACTAAAAGTGCAAAGAGGCAAACCTAAAGAGGCATTCCTGCTAGAAAATAGAAGTTGGTGATTAGATAAAGTCTGCTATTACGGTATGTGTAATTTTATATTACAATGTGGATAGAAATCATAATGCAGAATATTTTCTGGAGATTCAACTGAGAACCTGTTTATGGATAAAGTAACTAGATGGAAACTTAATTTTGGCTAGTTCAATGAATTAAAAACCTCACAAATCCTGGTACCTCAATACATTGATGCAAAAACCATATAAAATGGCCAAAAAGCAGGTCTGCTCACTGATTTACATTTTCCCCATGGGCAGCACAAAAAGAGAAGTTATAAGGAAAGCTACCATGGCATACAGTATTTTGTCATATCACTTAATCCTTCCAAGAAATGCATCAATAGAAGTGATTGAGGTCTCACATTGATATCAAGATGCTTTGATTGTCACAAATCTAGATAGCTACAGTTATAGCAACAGCACCTTGACTGGTGTGTGAACATCCAAATGATGCTCTGAGCGGAGATAAAGAGGTCTCACTATGGCCTCCACTCTCTGTAATGCACTTTTTGAAACCACTTTTCACATTCATAAGAGTGAATGTGAAATGATGAAGAAATATTCTCACTTTAAAATCATTTTATTGCAGGTTCAATCAGAATTGGACTTGACAAGTAAAATGTAACCTGAAAATGCAGTCAGCAGTGATGCATAACTGAATCGAATGGCAAGCTGTGATCATCAGTGGAAGGTTTGTGTACCTGACAGTAAGCGTGGTTGCCCAGTGCTTTGTGGGCTTCATCGATCACCACACACTTGACCTGCTGAGCCGGGCAGGTGTCTCTAGTGAGATCGTTCACCATGACCTGAGGGGTAAGGAAGAACACGCGCTTGGACCTCCACACCTCCTGTCTCTGCTTTGCTGCTGTGCTACCTGTGAATTGGTAGATGCTGTCTTGTTAATAATGGCTAAAAGGTGAAAGACATTTTTGTATGATATGTTTTTACCTGTCAACTCAGCCATGTGTGCCTGTGGGATCCCCATCACTTTATAACAGGCCTCGATCTGTTGTGCCACCAGAGGTTTAGTGGGAGCCATGAATACAATCTTCCCCGATGGATACCAGCGGTAGAAGTTGTACATAACCACAGAGGCTATAAAGGTTTTTCCCAGACCAGTGGGAAGACACACCAGTGTGTTCTGAAACAGGGCAGCCTCTGATATCTTCAGCTGGTACTCTCTGATGGGGTAGTTAGTAGGGTAGATCCATACCTTAGCTGAGGAGCTGTCAAACCCAGGGAAATCTGGATATGTCTGCACACCTGACAGGATGGGAGAGAGAACACTGCTCTCTGTTCCTACAGGGTTGTCATCTTGAAAAAAGTTTGCATTATCAAGCTGAAGGGTCTTTTCAGCTTCGTAGACAGCAACCACCATAAGATCATCGTCGTCATCTCCATCTTCATAAGCAGGTACAGGGTCCTCAGTCCTCACTGGGGTTTCTGGTGTGTATGTGGACCCCTGACCTATTTCAGTCCATAAAGGATTTTGCGGAGTGTGTGATGTAGCTACCTGAGCCGTGTTGCTTGGGGTTGTTCTGCGCCGTCGAGCGTCATCTTTCTTTGGTTGAACAAATTTGTTTTGGGAAACTGCGACACCCCAAGTCTGGAACAAAGTCCTCTGATTTGAACCAGTACTACTCATTTTCTTCAGTTGTGGCGTAAAAGTTTGAGAAAATGTTCCATGTGACGAGCAGCAACATTGCAAACTGAATATACAAACACCGGGTCTCTTCCGCTAACGGTTTTCCAAAATATAACACCGCATACATGACAACAGTTTTATTCCAGAGCTATTTCGGTCGCTTGAATATAGTTGATATTGTAAAATTGTAACTGCTTTGTGTTTGCGGCAACATATGAAGCTAAATGCTAATGGTTTTCGTACATTGATAAATTTCACAAGGACAAGCTTTTAATTTTTGAGCTTGACACCGGAAGAAAATCAAAAGTTCGAGTTCATCTCCCGCTTTCCGCGATAGCGCTGTCATGTTACCATAGCAATGGACGGAGGCAAATGGGAGAAGATACTCACCCATTTTCAGGTAATAACGTTATCTAATTATTCTGGTTTGAAGTTGTAAAGCACCAAGCTTCTTCTTTATACCTACAGCGATTTGCAGCCAATTTGTTTTTTGCTAGTTCGGGATGTTTAGCTACTTTTGCTAACCCTTGAGAACAGCAGCTAATGTTGACTACACCTAATGGCACTGGTCAAACAAAAAAAAAAACAGTACTACAGTTACCGTTACTATAGTTACTCTCCTCTCCTCGATAGGCATGTGCACGTGGACACTTGGTGAGAAACGAAGTGCGACGTGCACGAAAAGACTTTGAAGACATCGTGAAAGAGATTGATGGAGGCTTGACCCATCTACAGTGGAGGGACTCGGTTATCCCCATCCCGCACTTCACAGACACCGTAGGTAACTGGAACTGTTATAAGAGTGGCTTGTAATGAGCTTTTCAATACTTTATTCATGTTGTTTTTTTGCTCACGCATAATTAGGATGGCCCGTTTCTACGACCCAGCAGCGCTGCCAGCAAAACTTCAGATCCAGGGCTAGATGTCAGTGCGAGTCCCCAGAGCCCAGCAGCAGCAGCAGCCTTAAGGCAGGAGAGAGGGGGAGATCATGATCTCTTTCCACAGAAGATAGCAGCTGAGAGAGATGATTCAGGAACGAAAGGCCAAGACCGTCTTCCCAGGGACTGTTTCCCTAGCAGCCATACTGGAGGGGATGGGGAGGGCCAGAGACAGAGGGGTGTGAGGGACAAGGAGGGAGATAAAGATGGGGGGATCATGGAGAGCACAGGAGACTCCACCACCGTCTGGAGCAGTTTGGAGCTAGACATGAACTACAATCACTCTCACCAGGGTGAGAGATGTGCACATAATACCAGTGACGCAAGTGATACTTACTCATCTTATGCTTCAAAGTGTTTTAAAAGTTTTGAAAGTAGAAAACCTTCCATTTATTTGGCTTATCTGTCACTACTTAGTATCTGTCACAAGATTGCATCTTGTACCTCCTTGTTTTCACAATCAATTAAGCCTATAAAATATCATAAAATGTGTGAGGAAAAAGCCTATCTCAACAATCCTGAACTCAAAGATACACAATTTACAAATACATGAAAGAGAAAAACCCAATATTTCTTTTTTAGAAGCTAGAAAAAGTGAGAGCATTTTTCTGTGATTAATAAATTTACTAGTTAAACAGTTGCTAAAAAATATGTACTGACTAATCAATCAGTTGTTTCAGCACTGATCTTGTGTAAGCACTGCAAAAAATATCCATCACAAAATGACATGTTTACTATGAAATATATAAGTCAGTGACCTCTGTCAAAACAATTTCATGGCTTCAAGAAAATTGTCCAAACAGAGAGAATTCTCCACTAGTCAGAGTGTTTGACCACACTGGGAGGTTTTCACTGGTTTAAAAGGGGGGAGGGGGTTGATCATCAGTAGTAATTTTATGATGCACATAAAGTGGACTTCTATTTCACATGTCTGGTTTGACTCATATCTGGTGCAGTGAAAAAACCTTATCAGTCATTTCAGATTTGCTATATCCCCTCCAGGTCCCCGGCAGTACTGCTTGGCTAAGGAGGTGCCCCATACACCAGAGGCCTTGCGTCTCCATAGAAACACCCTGACCATGGAGCTGGTTTGGCTACAACAGGCCATAGACAGCAGGAAAAAGGTAAGTTGGAGAAAGGAAGAGATGTAGTGTTTCCTTATGTTTATTCAGCAGTAGCAGTATCCTGCTGTAAGGAAATTGCTTCTGCTGCAAGCCAGAATTCCATTTACTGACCTCGATAACAAATCAGTACAACAGGTCCAAGAAGTAGCATTTCTCACAGAAAAAAATACCTGCATTGTATCAGTATCAGAGTAATAACCATTGCCAGAAGCTACATATTGACTACAATCAACATGGTCAGAAAGCTGCAACGTAGCCAACTTCTAAACATGGATCCTGAAGCTATCTACATGGTTCAATCTGCTTCTCCAGTCTTTGCATTAAGTACATAAATCTCTTAAGGCTGTGTGTTAGCATGTTCAACTGCCTGCATCCTTAGACTCTGCCGAACAAATCCTGTAACTTATGTTTAACCATAAAGCCATGAAGCACTTTGCAGCTGCAGGGGGCATAAAGGTGCCAAGATATGGAGTAATGTGCAAAGATAACACTTAATGTCAACTGCACTTGAACTCAGTAAAAGCAGGATTTACTAATCCGCCCTAGCGTTTAATTTTTTTAATAATAATAATAATTTTAGCTATAAAACCAAAAATGATCGTTTTCCCCTCTTTCTTCTTCCCCTGCAGTACCTTTCACTGAAGGATAGGCTGACCATATCCTGACAGCAGAAGTAATATGAACTGGACTTGATAATGTGAAGCCCTCACTCTAACTGCACGTTTAACCTGTTATTATACCTATATTTAAAATAATTGCTTTCAAAAAGTATTTATCATGTGCTTGACCAAACCTGTACTGTGTATGTTATTTGTTAATGTAAAATTATGAATAAATGATATTTTTCTAAAATGGTTTCTTTCTCTTGTTTTTGTCACTGCACTTGTTTTTACTTATATGATCCTCTTTGCATAAATCGCGAGAGCCTGAGGTAGTTAACTATCGTGTAAGAGGAAGCTGTATTGAAAGGAATTCATGGGAGGATCCTCAGCTCTAAACAAGTTTGTGTTTTGTCTCACAGAAGCTCAAATTTCCCATTTGGATTACAATGAATGAGCTCTCACTTATCACATGAGGTGTTCATCTTACAAATATTCATGCAAGAGTCTCCTATTAAGATGCAGTTGTCTTATGGTATTAATGTCATTAAAGAGCACCCCAGGAAAGAAGCATTTTAAAGCTAAAAATAATACTTTTTTTAAGGATTTTCAGCAATGGTTCTGTCACCTTGTGGTTCTTAACGCTTGCTTGCCCTTAATTGATTGCTTGCTTAATTCCCCTGATGTATTTGGTAATGGTTTTTAGGAAAATAAAGACAACTGGGTGTAGAAGTTATCTTATTGATTCAGCTTCACAACACAGCGACCCACCCATTCTCCCCTCCTCTTGTCTGTCTCTTTTGTTGTGGTTGCTGCCGATGGTTTGGCCAGCAAAGCCAGTCATTGCTGGCTGTGCTGCCATAGCAACCAGGAAATACTTACCGCCGTCAGTGGAGTAGTGTGTGTGTGTGTGTGTGTGTGTGTGTGTGTAAGGGGGACAGAGAGGAGCAGAACGTGTGTGGGAGTCCAGACAGACCACAACAACAGAAGGGACTAATTTTCACCTTTGCCTTCAATCCTGCGATTTCCCTGCTTCATCCTCCACCAGGCTTGTGACTGACTGAGCAGTGTGTATGGATCAAAGATCATGTGTTTGTATTAATGTGTGATTGTTGAACAAGTGTGACCCAAAAACTGTGGAGTGTATCTGCTGTATGAAAATGGTCAAAAAATGTAACTGGAAACTACATGATGGGAGATAATAATGTGCTGTGTGTGTGTGTGTGTGTGTGTGTGTGTGCACTCTGGCAGTAACAGCTGGCTCAGAGATGGCTGCGAGCACTGCAGCCACAACTGTCCTGCCTCCGGTGAAGAGCGTGATGGTGTACAGGAATGGTGACCCCTTCTACAATGGACGGAGGTTCGTGGTCAACCAGCGTCAAGTGGCCACTATGGAAGCTTTTCTCAATGAAGTGACCCAGAACATCGGTGCACCGCTTGCCGTCAGGACTTTGTACACCCCCAGGCAGGGCCACAGGGTCGCAGACCTCCAGGACCTTCAGACAGGAGCCCAGTATGTTGCTGCGGGCTATGAAAGGTTCAAGAAACTGGAGTGAGTACAAAAGCCATTTACAGAGCTGATACTGGGGGGGTCAAGATCCATTAATAGAAGACATTCTGTCTCTAAAATAACAGTAAATGAATTTGTTGTTGGCTTTTCTTGTCATGTGCTGTCTTCATGTATAGCTACCTGAACGTAGGAGCAAAAAAGCAGCCTGCTGCCCACAAAGAAACCCAGGTAGGCTTTTATTTTCTCACATGGGCTGCTTCCTTTTTTTTTAAGTTTACAGCACAGTCCATAACTCATTAATCCCAGTCTAACCAGGAGGAATGAGGAATGCACCACCAGGTCGCACTGCTCTTATCGAATTGATCCATTTGAGCTCTTGCCAAGTCAAATAGGAAATTGAGTGCAGGATTTTCCATTACTGAGCTGAGCTCATATTTGCCTATAAATGTGATGACATTGTTATGTTGGCATTAGTTAGATTAGATTACTTTGTTTGTGTGTGTGTGAGTGCGCACGGGTCACCCTTTGCGTGTACCTTCCCATTGATGTCACTGGTTGTCATGTAAATTACAATAAAAAATAGGCTAATGATTGTGTTGTCCATCAACCAGTCTGTCGGGGTGGCTTTTCAAGGCTCTCATGTGACATTAGATTCAGTAATTATATCTGGAGCTCATCAGAGATTAGAAATCCCCAGATTGTATCAAAGCTTATGATCTGTTTCTCTTTATTGATTAAAATTTAAACTTTTCTTTTCTGTCAATTGACAGGAGGATGGTAGTCTTACTGTATGCAGGCAGAAGCAACACACACACACACACACACACACAGAGCCACTCAAGCTGACAAGTGCTCGCTTTGTATTCTGACCAGCTGGCAGGAATGAGTGTTCAGATGCAGAGTGTGCTCTCAGTCTTAAGCAATGTGTTACTTTTCTGCAAAACATAAAAGAGTGGAGAGTAATTGTGTGTGCCTTGGGTGTCTGCCATTTGGAAAGAAGATTTTTTTTTTTTTGAGCTAGAGTCTCAGGTTTTAAAGTCTTAAATGCCTGTGTTGTGGTTGCTGTGGAGCCATGCAGGAGGAAGTGTGTCCATATAAGAGTGTGTTTGATCCTGCTGGTGAAACAAAGAGTTATGCTTGCACACAGTGTTATCAGGGCTATGTGCATGTCTGGGCAGGCCTCATGCCCATATTCACATCCCCATGCCTCACTCTCTGCTCAGACACACTGTCAATGCATTAAATGTCTGCCCTTTCAAAGTAAAAAACAATAAGGGAAGATGATCAATGTCAGCTTTTGTTCTGAGTTGATTGATTTATTCTAGCTGGGTTATCGGAAGCAGACGCGGATATTGGCTCCAGATTTCTCACAGAAGAGCCCAGCTCAGATCAAATGCAGCGTGTGAAAGTGCCATTGAAGAAGCCTTGAAGTGACGTTTAGTTTCCATGGCTGCAGCTTTCGAGCTGACATGAGCAGAATAGTTAGTCAGTCATTTCACATTTGGGATAACTGATTTTGCTTTGATGGACGTGCAGTGTAATTGATGTGAAGGACACGAGTGACGTAAATCTAATGAGGGAATTTTCAGTATTGCAGAGAAAATGACAAGATTATGATGTTCTGCTGTGCCATGCATCTGATTTTCTGAATGTCCCCTCCAGGCTAAAGTAACCCAGAGGCCAAATGTTTCAGCTAAATGGAGGAAGTTTATACCTGTACCTTGCATTATACAGTGAGTTGGTCAAACTACAGGCAAACACACACATCTAATTATCCATAGCACATATAGATAGTATCTGGGAGAGACTTTCTTTAAAGGATAGCTTCACATGTTTTAAAGTCTGTTTTAAAATTAATTATGTATATTGACATCTATTGCTGTAATTGTTTCTCGCATCCGTACTGGATGTGACTCTACGAAGTTGAGCCAAGGATAGTCTGAGGCCTCAGCAGTCAGACTTAGTCAAATCAAATTGGCATCTTCTAAATAAACTGTGTTTTTAAATGCGGTCTCCGTCTCTCGGTGGCTTGAATTCCAAATGCATTTGTCCACCGAACCTGCGCAGTAGATTGTGTTTCCCGTGTCTTACACTGGAATAACATTAGGAGGAGATCTCGTTATGGCCAGTAGAGACAGGAGGAACAATTACAGCGACCAAAAAACATTTTTATGGGCAAATGAGTATTGTTTAAGACAAACTTGAAAAAAAAAAGTGAACTCCTCCTTTAACGCTTTTGTCCAGTGTTTTCCGTAATGGAGATCTCCTGTGTCCACCATTTCGATTCATCATTCCTCGGAGCATGCAGCAGGATCTGGAGCAGATCCTGAGTCTGGTCACAGAAAAGGTCAGCCTACGAACCGGAGCTGTCCGCAGGTCAGTGACACCGACAGACAGGCAGACACAAACACACACACACACATATATATATATATATATATATATACTCTGTGGAATTACAAATAAAGAGTGGGAGAGAAATCCACTGAATACCTCTCTAACGCCTTTGCTTCACCAGGTTGTGCTCTTTGGAAGGAGCAACTGTGTCCTCAGCTGGGGAGCTGGAGACTGGCCACTGCTATGTTGCCGTGGGAACCGAGAGGTTCAAGAAACTTCCATATGTGGAGCTGTTGGTTTCAAAAGCTACGGAGAGGTATTGTTATGCAAGGTCCTCTGTGAGTGTGTGTAAAGACACATGTTGGTGTGCATCTGTGCACACCAACAAAGATACTGTGCATTTTTATCTCTTGCTTTCTTCACATCACAGTGCTTTGTCTTCATTTTGCAGATATTACCCAGGAAAGAGAAGGCTGTTGAGGAGAACTGAGGTACCTTCAGTTAATACTGCCATTCACTCACCTTATTTTAATTGTCATACTAAAACCTACAGTTAATTTGTGTGTTTCCTCTCAGAACGGGAAAGCAGGAAGCGGTCCAGAAGACCAGTACAGTGACTCAGCTCTCCTCGACTCCCCAGAGGTAAAAAAACAATCCTCCTCTGTCTAGTTTTCACACTACAGAAGCTATATCAGGACTGTTAATTTGTTTGGTGTACACTGCCTAACACATTTAATACACTAGTGAGACAAACACTGCAGGGAGCTTTTTTTTCTTTTTCTATGTGTAATATTCAGTTGCATCCTGTGAATTTCAGTCTGATGGT